>NW_015440957.1:143573-325543 GCF_000150705.2 Paracoccidioides lutzii | reverse complement strand
ACCTTGGAGATGTTTGATCAACAGCTCAGGGGCGCACGTTCCTTCGTCCATCGCAGACTTTTGATAATCTTCCAGTTCAAGAAGGAAATGATACAGAAAGTCTCACCCCATCTGATGAAACGCGAGAGGAGAAGTCTACGGATTGAGAACTTAGCATTACCGAAGGAGACATTTTGGGATTCGTATAGCACGATTGATGGGGGAAATTAGAAGGATATGCAGTTTGCAAAGTGGTGGTGATTCTGGCTGGTTCACGGCGGGCATTATTGAAGGCAAAAACCTGCAGTTATTACTGTAGTTATTTAGTTAGACACAATTGTTTTAACAGAGCAAAGAAAGAATCCTTGCATCAAAATTGTCATTTCATTTCAGAACATAACACTTTACTCTAACAGAACACCCTCTCTGTTATCTTGCGCCATCTGGCAATCGCATTCCATGTCAGCTGCAAAAGGAAGAATTATGTTCAGCAAGCGTTCGATACCACCTGTGTCCACATTTTACACAGGGATAAAAATGCTATTTCCTTCATCGGCACTCATCAAGTGTATTTCAGACCAAAGTGACCCCTTCCACATTGCATTTCTCACAGTCCATCCGAATCATCTGCGTGCTCTTGCGAAGCTAGAGGCTGAGCTGTGATCTCTTCCTGCGGAGGCTCGATGGAATATTGTCTCCACGGCTCTGGCTGAAAGTGGAGTCTGAATTCGCACCGTCACACACGAGTATCGACTGACGCTCAAACCGTGATTTCAGCAAACATGCCAGTCCACCCATGGTCCAAATTGAATTAACAGTAGAAAAGCCATGGTCATCATATTCATCATCACCATGACGGTCAAGTGGACGCTGGGTAAAGGATAAGGTTGAAAGTGACTAAAAGAACATGAGTGATTAAGCTCCCAGATCAGCTTGAATCATAGTGAACAGATGCTCAAAGGCAATATACCACATTGTGAAATATGGTCTGCCGTGGGCTGATATAACATCCGACCTAGATGGGCTCTTGCTCAAGAACGAGGCCCTGGGAATCCCATTCTATTCAGCACGATCCACTCGAATTTGGTGTATCTTTAGACTCCATTTGGGATCTAATAGTTCAGCTCTTTTGCCAGACCCCGCACTTCTTGAAATGGTCCCGGCAAGAAGGAAGATAAAGATTGAGAAGGAATGTCAATCAGACCGAGTGGGCGCTTCTTTATAGAATTATTGACCCGGCTCAGCTACTCGAGAATAGCACCGGCTTATTTAGATGATGAGGCATGCCATTGTTAGATGCTAACGAACAGAAAAGAAACGAACTTCTAATGGTGATGCATCAAACGAGGGATTCAATGGATAGATATCATTTTAGCAAACATTTAAGCTTCATTATGTATTTTTGAGGGTTCTAGGCGAATGCCACGAGGCAGCAACATCAACAGAGAGGCTGTCTGTCTTCTCTGGTCAACAAAAAAAGGGAGGAAAAAAAAAAGAAAAGAAAAGAAATTAAGAGAAAGACTGCTGTTTTCTGGAATCATATTTTCAATATGCATACCAAAGGCCTTTTGCGCTTCCGTTCCCGTCTTCTCTTAATTCGACCTTAACTGACCACCTCCCCCAGCTGATCCGGATGCATCCAGGAAGTGGATGCAAATACTAAACGTAAATATTCGCCTCGGCCGCTTGTCCGCGTCCTTCCAATGGAGCACCTCGGTGATCTGGAGTTTACGTAAAATAAGCGAAACCAACGAACTAGACGCCTCCTGGAAAAAGAGTTCGTGCAATGTCATTTCCCCAATGTGCAATGCCAAACGCCCAGATGGGTGCTGTTATTATTTCCCGGGCCGGACAATGTTGATTTTTCAGCGGCGGGATGATAACATAACGTCCTTGGTTTCTACTGGGCAACATGAGACAAGACGCCACGGGAAACATGGTCGCATCAGGATGCAAGGAACTATTATTACTGAACAATTTTGAAACAAAATACCATGGCGAAGTGTAACTGTAGTAGTTTCCCCGTCAAGTCACTGCGTCGAGTTCACGGTGGGGGGCGGAATAATGAATATGGAAGATGCAAATCCTTCAAGAAACACAGGCACCCATTGGCTAACGGGGCCTCCGAGCTATTTTTGAAATGATAACCTGTCTCCGATCCACCTCTTCCTCCTCATATGCCCGTATCATTTGAGTGAGATTTGGGTGGGGGCCTTGTAGGGCTGAAGAGGTTAACTACTGATTGGCTAACTTTATCTCAACAATGTGGGTTCAGCCAGTGGCGTTCTTTGGTAACTTCTGTAAGCTTATTTTGCTTTTAGGTTTACTGTCGAACGAGCCCGAGCGATGAGAAAGGATTGAAGAGGGAGGCTACTTTGGAATTCTGAGTTGGAGATTAGAGATGAAGATACGGCTGAGTAGATCCCAGCTTGCTCAAGCCTTTTTTTTTTTTTTTTTTTTTTTTTTTTTTTTAAAAAACACTCTGCTGTTTCCCTTCCAATAAGCTTCTTGCAGGATTATCGGAGTATTTAATACCTGACTCTGAGCTCAGGTCTCAGTGTTCGTCTTCAGCACGGTGTTCTAAGAGGTTAGAATGCTTTCTGGCTCCCCTCTGCCGTTTTCCCTCATTCTTAGTTCACAAGCATCTCAGTTCTCACATAGTGTTGATATGGCTAGGAACCTCTCTTCTCATTTTCTCAAAGTCCTTGACTTTTATTGCTCTGTTTTGATAAATCCTTTTCAGACGTAGTGCATGTTCCATCATAGTATGTTTTTTGAGACTCTCTTTGTAGTGGGTTACTGCTGTTGTTGGCATCTTATATCCTGGTCTCCTTTTCTTAAGAGTGACGAGAGATGCCTTCCGGAGGGACCAAGTCATCATGTTATATATGACTCTCCACCAGACTCTTTGAACCTTGTTTGTAGGCCTAGGAAACATTGTTGTGAAGGCGACTAGTTGGTTCAATCTTTGTGGTGAGGTAAGCTAAACCTCTACCTACACCCAGGTTGGACCAAATTCTCTTCCCTTTATTCCAAATTGCCTTCGCTGCTGTATGACTAAGTTAATTGCCATGCTCTCCTCATAAATGTAACTGCCTACGACTCCGTAACACGATAAATATGAAACGGAAAAAACAGCCAGTCGTGGAAACGAAAGAAGAGAAGAGAGCGGCCAAGTCCTGACTTTCATCAACCATCATTAGGAAAAGAATAGAATTCAGATCATTGCCCGTTTCTCCACACTCAGTATAGCATCAGTGAATACTTTTCAAAGTAAAACAGGCTCCCTACACAGTGTGCAATCTTGTCTCTTGTGAAAAGCATCTAGGTATCCTATATTGCTATAGATAACATCTGGAGAAAGAGAAATAACATAGAAAATCATTAAGACATTTCAAATTCGCACACTCACCTACGGCAAGATGTTGTGGGGACCGTATGTCAGCTGTTCATTGTTCAGCTTGCCTGCCTACTTGTTGTAATGGTATCCAGGGCTGGGGCACGACTCAGGGTACGCAATAATGTCAAATTTATACTGTGATGACATTTCACCCATTGTACCATCATTTGTGGATTTGAGAAGCTCAAGTTCTGTAGTCAATTGTTGGATGCGATCGTTGAGATGTTGAACTGCCTCTGCTTGTCGGGCATATGACTGTAACAGATCATGATATTTGCTACTGAGGTCGTGTAGTCTACTTTCAAGACTTTTGAGGTGTTGTTCCTTTCGTTCTCGGAATGCACGTTGAGAGGCTCGGTTTTGAGCACGACGTCTCTAGGCAATAATTAGCCAAAGATGAATGATTTTAGGACGTGGAATAAATTCGAAGTTAGCACGTACAAGATGCATGTTTGTTACATTCTCCCTTTCACGGCCATTGTTTCTTCTACTGCATATTCGGTCATGTTCATCGAGTGTTGTTGAACCAATATATTCTAAAGGAATTTTCCCGGCGATGGCATCCTGGTGTGGTGATGAACCGTCATCAAATGGAACTCTGCCATATGAACTCTCTATATTGGTGTACATTGTCGCTTTCATACCCTAGAAACCTTTATCAGCCAACCAGCTAATTCAAGACTTGAATCAGAATGGACTTACATTGGGAAATACAGGGCTGGAAGAATCTGAGGGACTCTCTGCTGGCTCTCCAAAAAAAGGAGGTGGTATTTCGGGGGAGTGAGGTGACAAAGACATGAACCTGTAATCCATTGATAAGGAATAGAGCAATGGCAACCCTTCACCAACGGAATATTGTAACAGCGTCGTTTCTTCGAACAAAATTCGAGTTCGAATCGTCGAAATAAATCAGTGATACGTGTCGTCAAATGCCGATAGATTAATAGCAACAACAAGGAAGGCCGCGCGATATAAGCAGATCTGCCCAAACTTTTTATTTAATTGCCAGAGATATGTAATGAACATATACATACCATTTTGAAGCCGAAAATATCACAGCCTATACGAACGGCCAGCCCCAGAGACTAAGTCTATATAGGATCCATTTTGCTGACCGCGTTTCAAGGATATTTTAGGGAATAGTGGCGGCAGTGACGTGCCGTTTCCTCAACAGCTACTATTTCCCATTCCTACCCTAGAAGACATCTACTTCAGCTATGTTGCGCCGAAGGAAAATAAAGGGAAGAAAGAATTTTATTACGCCAGCAGGTCTCAGTGGTCCCGAGTTCAGTGATTGATCTCAAGTCATAATGCATCCATGTACTTACTCACTTCCGCTGCATAACTTTAGTCATTGGTTTCTGCATATTATGCATTATTGATATGGGCTTATTGTAGTTAAACCCATCCTCCTCACTAGCATGATTTGTTTGTTAAGCTTTGGGGAAGGGTTAGTTAGGGCTTTTGAGGAGTACAAGGATATGTCTCGAGAAATTAATTTCACAACGTTTTCTGTTGGTCCACACCCTCTGTCAGCTCTCTGTAATGACAGCTCTGATCAAGTTGGATATATGACGTATCCGTTATTTAACCACTAGCTGATTCTGTTTCCCTCTTTCGATCTCGCTGGCCAACCCGGGATTTCTTACATGGCAGCAATAGTTAACTACGTCTCGCGGCCTGAATCATCACATGACCGATACTTTCGACTGAGCTATTCATGCGATTGTAAACAAACAGTTTGATGAACAAGCGGAGAGCGCAGATTTGAAATCATCATGATCAGGTCCAAATACACGTTTCGACCGAGAGCTGAAAGTGATGGCCCTAAAACGTTCTTCAAGTAAATGATCTCTATTCGGGGAAGAGAGTGAATGGCCACATTTCAGTATTCATGTTCAGGGAACTGGAATTCTGATTTGACTCCTGTCGGACTTATTATCGTTCCCTCCGCATTTCCTCAGGTCGTAACAATGAGCAGACGGCATTGGTTAAGTCCATATCTCTAATAGTTATACTGGACAGGCAACATGAGCAAAATGTTTTCATGACTGTTCTGCCTTCTGATTCCTGGGTTCAGCACATTCCATGGAAGGGTAATCGTTGATTCATGATTCGTGAGCATTAATTGATCTACTTCAAATTGCATTGAAGCAGACTCTGCTGCTGAAAACAGCTATTTTTCACCCCACTGCTGGTGGTTCTTTTCTCATGTCCGTAATAAGGAGATTCATTCCGCCGGAAAACCCTAGAATCATGACTTGGTTGTTACGGCAACCGCTCACAATTCCCCCAGCCAACTAATCAACTCACACCGACAAACCGATTGGATAGCACGAAGTCCAGATGTTTAATGTCACTTTACAATACAATAAGAAGATAGATTGAGGAGTACACGTGTACTATACATATCCAGTACAGGATAAGCTCAGAATGGCCAAATCCCTGAATGATTGTATTGTATAAACATCCTTCCGTCAGTCGTTCCTATTTAGGTATCAGAACCCGCGATTTAATTAGCCACTCCATGCAGCTTTTTGACGAGATGAACACGGAGCTAGGAGTTGCCCTGCATCATAGAGAAGCTTCTATTAATCAGATACGCCTGAAAGAATCCGATAGTGGAATAAGGAAAAGGCGAGAAATGATATGTCAATGACCAAATATCGAAGGTTTTGATGTACTGAGGAGATGCAATTGCATTCTTAGAGTTTAATCAACAATTTTGTCGAGGTGAATATACGGAAGTTTGCTGCACGTCTCCAAAGCGGGCAGAAAGGAGTTGCAAATCTTCAACCAGAGAAAGATCACAAAGGGCATGGGCAGTTTATTATTTCGACAAGTCTTTTTTGGAGTAAGGACCGTTATACGATCACCGACTGAGCCAAAAAGGTATTCAAACGTTAGAAACTATGGATCCCGTTTAATTCAAGGCCCTGAGTGATTGTTATTCTTGTCGTCGAGAAAGCGGCCTGGGATAGTTCAGTATTGTGATACTAGCTTAGGCTAGAATCCTTGAGTGTATTTGATTCTCCTTCGACGGGAGAAATTCATTAATCGAATGGTAAATAAAGGCCAATTCAATGCGGGCAACCATAAGATATATGTAGAGACATGTACGTGTACATATATACCAGGATCGCGCCTTTGAATATCTTTTGCTAATGGGAGTAGAATGGAAGGGGAGTTTCTGGAGATTTTTGGGCTGTCGATCTCTCCTTTGACTCTGTGTTAGATTGTTTTAAGGATAATGTGACATCTTGGTCTGTGAATAGCTTAGCGTATCATAAACATCCAGGAAAGAAACTGAAAATCAAATGCTGCTTTTAACAGAACTGTTGGCATCAACTAGATCACCAGAGTGTTGTAGCTATCAATCGTTGCTGTTGCCTGTGAACAGCACTGGGTTGCACGATGCTTCAGATTTATGCCTGACCATGCGATAATGTTGTTCTGTTCTGAAATCGTTAAATGAGGATATCAACAAGTTGCTCTCTAGAAAGGTAAGGCCGCAAGCGATATCTTCGAAAAAGTAGAGGCAAGAGAGGGATTCATATCGGCAACTCCACAGAATTCCTTTTCATTTGAGCTACACACGGCTCCTCTATCAAAAGAGGATTTATCAATTTCAAGCTCCAGCATAGGCCATCATATATCCATTCAAACAATTTTCCAGTCGTAAAGGTACACTTAAGTGCGCGCAAAGATACGAAGCAGCTCTATCCGCATACTGTGGTGAGTCATTGATCCACGAATTCTCTTCCCTTAATTTCTAACTTGGTAGAAGGGTTTGAAACTAGCTCACTGCCTGAACCTTACCAAAGGTCAGGAGGTGATGTGAGGCCCAGTTCTCTGTTTTAAGGGAAGTAGTTTCTGTAGCCCCGAGCGACAACCCTCACTAGATGGAAGTCCCAGTTAATTAAAAGTTGACTGTCAATTCAACAGTCTCACTCTAGTTCAAGAAAGCAAGATTCTCATAATCTGTGTTCGGGTGGCAGAGTACAGGTTTGAAGGAACCAGCAGGAAAAAAAACTTTTGCTTTCTATATACACCAGTTAGCGATATCGCTGAATTGAATGATGAAATGTTTATAGAAGCATACTCGCTCCAGTAAAACATGAACTCCTCACTTATCTTCAGGATTTTCCTTCTTCGGATGGGTGACAATGAGAAAGAATGAAGGAGCTTTTCAATCGTTCAGTGTGCTTGTCTCTGAGATCATGACCTATAAATTCAGCGCCACCTTCTTCTGTGAAAGAGGGAAATGGGTCTAGAAACGTATTTTGAGTAAAGCCATAATGAAGAAGCGATCAAAGATGTTCAAAAGCCACAATCCTTGAGATGAACGGTCGATTCTGTGGACTTTGATTCTCGATCGATTTGATAGAGTCGAGTTCCAATGAATATGTAGCTGCCACGAGCTAGATTCCAAACAGACTTTCCTTGCAAACATTCATATTACTGAACATTCGTGTAAGAAATTCGAAACGTTATCTTGAGGACTTGGGCGAATATCATGAATATGAATGCAAGGATACCAAGGCAAAACATGCCAGGAAGGGTAGCATACAAGGGAGAGATGCAAACTCATCATAGAACGTTCCAGAATACCTTCTAAATGACTAAATCTGATGTCCTAAAAGTCTTTTACATCGAGAATGACATCTATGGAAGATGGTAGCTGACCATGTATGTAAGAAAATAGCGTTAAAAGAGTCCGAGGAAACGTATTAGTTACATAAATGGAACCGAGAAGAAGAACCTGCATCGCCATAAACTCCCTTAGAATAGTATGGCCATATATGCCACCACCGCAAAATATCAATAATAGCCATTTAGAACGCAACAGCAGAGAAGTAGTGAGGCCTCAAAAGACATGAGGGGAAAAGTGGCGGAGGCGGGTTAGGAGAGGATCAATGACGGAATGCGTAATTTTTGAGAATGATATTTGCCCCGTGATCTTCCCCCAGACACAGAACCGAGCTAGCAATGCACGTGGAAGCCCACATACGAATAACTATGGGAGGAGCGCTAAGCAATCTGCATACGCTGGTCACGTGTCGGGCGGCCGTTCAGCACAACGGCTCATCCGTGCAGTGCGATAGCAGCATGCTGACTCATTTCTGTGTATGTTGCCAGGGAAGCTTTAAAAACAAAGAAAACTCACGACAAGACATGACGAAGTGGGAGATACAGCCCCTTTGCCTCTATCTCAAGGCCGATCTGCGTTATGCTCAATTGGCAGATGAAAGGTGTAAGGAGTATTTGTTAACAAATGAGCGAAAATGTGACCGGAGCAGAGGCGTGTTTGTTTGCATGCATTTCTGCAGGGGTGAGGAAGTCTCTGATTTTGTTGGGGATGATGCAGAGAGAAGGTATGTTGAATCACTAGTGAGTTTAGAAAAGTTCCCTTCTCATAATGTTGTCATGTTGTCAATCATGAGAGGATATTCAAAGGGATTGACTCACGCGGGTTTACCATAGTTCAATCCAACCACCAAGGCATTTATTTAATTCAAAATTTCCCCAACTGCCTAACTCATCCACTTTAAGGTATGGGAATCCACCAATACACAGTAAAAATACGAAAAACTCTATAAAGATTGAGGAAAAATTTTAACTTATAATATATACTATTTAAATAAAAATAAAATTTTTTATAATAATTTATATTCTTTATATATTACTTAATAAAAACATAGTTTATAAAAGTTTTTATATAAAAATTTATATATATTAATTGAGAATTAAAAAAATAATTAGTTTAATAAATTAAAAATTTAAAATAAGCTTTTTTAAATTAATATTTATTAAAAATATAATTAATTATTTTTTAAATATATAATTTTATAATTTTTTATATAAATTAATAAAAATTAAATTTTATTATTAATTATTTTAAATATTATAATTATAAATAAATAAATATAAAATAAAAAAGTTATTTAAAATTAATTTTAATTTTTTTTAAAAATATTATTAAATTTAATAATTTATAAAAAAAATTTATTTTAATTATAAATATATAATAAATTAATATTTATAATTTTACTTTAAATAATAGTAGTTATTATATTTTAAATTTAATTAAATTTATAATAAAAATAAAAATATTTTTTATTATAAATATTTTTTAATTTTTTATAATTTTAATAATAATTATTATTTAATTTTATTATTATTAAAAGTTTAATTTTTAAATATATATTTTATTATATAAATAAAAGTTTTTAATTTTAAAATATTTATAATAACTTTAAATTATTTTAAATTTTATATCTATTAATTTTTATTAATTTTATAAATAGATTAAAAATTTAAAATATATATAAAATATATATTTAAAAGTTTTTATATGATTTAATTAGAAAATTTAATTAAATTATCAAAGTTTTTAAATATAAAATAATTAAAATATACTTTAATTAAAAAAGTTAAAAATAAAAAAAAATTATTTTATAAAATTTTGAAAAAATTTAATAAAAGAAGAAACTTTTAATCTTATTATCTCATCTGCTGAGATGGTTGAAACTATTTGTTATTTAACATATAAAGTGTTTATCTTTAATTTCAACATCATACTCACAAGTTTTATCATAGTATATGGTAACTGTTGTTCTCACATGCATACAAGAATAAGATGTCCCAATCCTAGCATAATTTAATTCAAATTTAAATAGGTGTGGTTGAGTGTTGATAATTTGAGTTGAAATCTATCTATTTGGTTATTATGATGATTTGGTGAGCTGCTTGATGTGGATTACGTTCGTTAGTTAGGATGGAAAACTCAGGAAGAAAGCCAGCTGGTTTCCAAATAGCTCAGCACTACAGCCCGTTTGCTTTTTTTTTCGATCTATATTTACTTTGAATAATAATGGTGGAAGCGGAAGACAAGGCTGGGGTGCTGGGATTTTATACATGTGATTGATACGATTTGAGGTCGAGGGATGCCGCGCTGCAATTACCCTTGACCGAAACCTCATGTCCGCACAAGTTTTCATAGCCTATTTGATCCAACAGCGATGGATGGCATAAAAGCACAGAAAGTTTTTCGTTATTTTCAAACCGATGGGCTGCATTGAGTCCGTAACCTCAAGAGATCGATATACTGCACGTACATCATACATGTGATCGTAAGTCGAGAGCGGTGTTAGTGGTGTTAGAGGAAGTCTGATAATCCCTCAAATCGCTTAATCGAACGAAGAATTTGAAAGTATGGAGTATGGTGGACCGCTGTTGCTCCGTGAAAAATTATGTGGGGGGAGGGCAGAAGGGAAAATATGGTAACTAGAGCTCAGATGCAATTTTGCAAGTCTGTCGGTGAAATCAAGAAGAAGAACCTTGGAAGTTGAGTTTTGGCAAAGTTGTTGTTGAACCAATGCCAACATATCTCAATAATTGTTTGATTTCTTTATTTTCTCTCGCTCTTTTAAATTTTTAATATTAATTTAATTTTAATTTTTGGCTTTTTTTTTTTTTTTTTTTTTGACTGTTTAAAAACTCTGTCAGCACTCGCCCCCCCGTTCTGCTGTCTGTATACCAAGCTGTCCAAAAAAGCCGATATCTGAATAATAATAATAATAATAATAATAATAATAATAATAATAGAAGAGTCATTGATCCAAGGACAGGTCAGACGGGCCCAGAACCATTAACTGCTCTGGAGATCGCGGGGATTGCCCCATGTCGTGGTACATTTTTTAGCCAAAACTTCCAGAGAAGCGCATATCAGGCATGAAGTCCATGTGGGCAACATTTCGCCAGACCACTCCACAAACCTGCACAAACCTGCAGTCACGACGCTCCTGAAACGCTGAACTCGGGCGGGAGCAACTCCCCTGAAAATCCTACGTAGCAGTGAAGATGTGAAAGAACCCACGAGAGAAATGCAAAATCTGTCAGCGGGTTTGGGTGGAATCATATTATGCTGGTTGTTATTAGTTAACTAACTATGGTAATTGTTTGTGTTCCGGATATTTCTTCATTGTGACCATTTAAAGAACAAAGTCGATGAGTGCAAACGGGATCTGCAAGGGAGTGTTTAGTTCAAAACAAACCGACCACGGGCAGTAAAATAATTACCAGTGCACGTCCCGTGGCATTTGAAAGGTGCGAAGAAACAACGAGACCCATAACTATATTAACTGGACGGAGGGTAAGGACTCGAGCTACATTGCCCGTAACAGTTCCTATGTCCCTTCTCTTCTCCTGCAGGGCCGCACCAGAATCTCCCGCTATCGATAGTTATATCAATCAACATGCCTGCCAGCACGCACTGTGTGAAACGCATAATATTGGGGCTGGATCTTAAAGATAACCACATGGCAACCAAAAACAAGCCGGTCAGCATTCTTCTAGCAACAGGGTCGTATCATCGGGTAATTCAAGCGTCATATCTGTGACTGGTTGGTGGGTGCTTATTTATTTCTTGGGAGTAATTTCGACGCCCGGCATCCCAGTCGATCCCTTGCTAGTCTTGCAACAGTTTTCTGGACGAGTTCCAGGGCTGGTTTAGCGGGCCGTGAAGCTAATGCAGCTAATCCGTTTAACCAATTGTTCCCCGAACTGGCGGTGTTGACGCACTGGATGCCACTGGATGCCACTGGAAGGTGGTGGCTTGATGGCGAACTTTAACCGTCTGCCATCGAATTATTAACACACAAGGTTCGGTAATTACCATACTACCTCACCATGGAGCATTAGTTGACACTGTTTCGCATGATTCTGGTCAGCAACCCACTTCCTTAACAGGGATTTGAAGATCGAGTCCGAATTTCGGGATGTCGGCGTTCTATAGAGAAGATACAGTAGTCGGCGTAGAGAATCATGAGCGAGACAAGAACGTATGCGGAGGAATGGATTATAGGCAAACCGAGATCAAACCTGCAGCAAGCACCGCAGCCGTAAGTAATAATATGCTCTGATATTGCTCTCTCCTTAGTCTCCGGCAGGGGAAAATGTCCATTTTCTGTCAGCGGGCCCAGCTTGAAGAGTCTAGTTGCAACTAAAACATAGCGGAGTCCACTACGGGATTCCAGCGCACTCCATCCAACTGGCTTTGACGCTATTGAGGATAAAATAAGTTAATCACTAACAACGACCAGCTCACGCCTCTGCCGGCTGTCATTCTGTGCTCATCTTTCCAACAGCAGCAGCAGCAGCAGCAGCAGCAGCAGCAGCAGCAACAACAACAACAACAACAACACTGTTCCAATTCACTCCTTTGTATGCCTTGTTGCCTGACTGGGTGTCTGCTCCTCGTTCGCAGGACTCAGCCAGATAAGACAGTCATTTGCTTTCCGTTCTCTAAAAAGTTGCTGCAGATGCCTCCTTGACCTCGCGCAAACCTCGCTAGCAACCGCATATCCCAATGATCCAGCGGAAATATAAACTCGTTGATACAAACCGTTAACCGGTCCTAATCGACGGGTCGAACGTACATACCTAATTCCAAGAACTCTTCTCACTATATTTTGAACACACCAAAGGCTTCAAACCTTTTTCTCTTCACAACGAGCTCTGATTTCCGGTGCCCACTTCGCACAGAAATACAAGAGCACAGAGCATATTCTAGCCCGAACTCTGAGGCATTTAAGAGTTCTCCATTTCTTGGGGCGCTCCGAGCCATTTCGCCCTCTCGTGTGGTGGTGGTGGTGGTTTTTTTTTTTTTTTTTTTTTTTTTTTTTGAGAGTATCTGAAGCTGTGGGAGGAAGCCTGTTACTGTCGCACCGACGGCACAACCACGAACATAAAAGGCCGTAGCTCTTGTGCCACGCTCGGTTTCTGCAACCATTATCGTCCCCGATACCTTCACGCAACCTTATTTGCTGTTCCGGTCCGGTATGTGGAGTCATTTTTCGAACTGCCCCGCTTAACCATGAGGCAAAAGTTCAGAATGATGGTCTCATCTCCATGCTCATGCGCTGGTTCAGGTTTAACTTGCATGCTGATTGAGCTCTGATAGGAATAGATTGTGCATCTTAGCAGATTCGATTAATTGGTATGTATGCTCTATGCATGACTATATTCAAGTTGTCAATGTTTTTGACCATTCCATTTTCCGTCTCATCCCCTATAATTTTGGGTTCTACGGCAACCATGGAGGTCTACAAACTCATAGCGCGGGGCGTGGTACAAATTTGATATCACTTCGAAACCATTTTTCTCTCGAGCCATTCTCTGGGTGATCTCGAATTAAGCCTGATTCTTATTCGTTTTATCATCTCAACTAATGATTCATTCTCACGACCAAAAGGTTCTAATTTCATTTCTTAATCATGGGTTGCGCAAGTTCTCAACCCGTGGATCCGACGGATAAGATTGCAGCTAGACACACAGCTGCGATCGACAAGATGATCCGTATGGACAAGAAGGTTCAGGATCGAACGGTGAAGATTCTTTTGCTTGGTATGTCACTAAATCTAAATCTGCAGCTCGGGTTATGACCATCACTGGAATTTACTTGTTTTAATATATCTTCTTAGGTGCTGGAGAGTCTGGAAAATCAACAATAATTAAGCAAATGCGAATTATCCATGCGGGTGGCTTCCCCGAAGACGAACGATACCAAAACCGGGCGGTCATCTACTCCAACATGGTTGTCGCATTCAAGATTCTACTCGATATTATGCAGACGGAAAAGATTGAATTTGAGTTTGAAAAGACAAAGGTACGAAATTTCGACTTTGGTTCCTGCTGCTAAATAGAAACGACTCTGGAGGTTTTGCTTATATAAATGCCGTAAAGCCGCTAGCCAAGCTATTAGACCAGACGGAGCCGGACGTGGACACAAACGAAGCTTTTAGTGATCTCGCCGTCAAAGATGCAATGAGTGGAATGTGGCTAGATAGGGGCGTACAGAAAGCTGTTTTACGAGGACACGAATTTGCACTTCATGATAATCTTCAATAGTACGGATTTCCATAAAAAATTTTTTGATATCATGGATATTTCGGGAGATATATCAATTGACACACGACACAGCTATTTCAAATCTCTCGACCGCGTCTTTACCCCTGGGTGGTTACCCAACAATCAAGACATGCTTCATTCCCGACTTCGTACCACAGGCATCACAGAAACCTTATTTGAATTGGGACAAATAAATTTCCAAATGATGGACGTTGGCGGGCAACGATCCGAGCGTAAGAAGTGGATTCATTGTTTCGAGGGGGTGCAGTGTCTTCTATTTATGGTTGCTCTGTCAGGTTATGATCAATGCCTTGTTGAGGATCAAAATGCAGTAAGCTTGAAATCCCCCCCTTTTAACAAAATATATAAATAAATGAAAACCTCAGCATGGCTTACATATAATTATGTTGTTGACAGAACCAAATGCATGAAGCCATGATGCTATTCGAATCTCTGGTAAACGGGGAGTGGTTCAAACGGAAACCGGTGATTCTCTTTCTCAACAAAATCGACCTCTTCAAGGATAAGGTCTCTATATCCCCAGTGTCTAAATTCTTCCCGGATTACCATGGCGCAGACGGCGATTATGATGCGGCTGCTAAGTATTTCTCTGACCGATTTCGCGGCATCACCCGCGTCCCTGAACGGGAGATCTACATCCACTACACAAATGCTACTGATACCACCCTATTAAAGTCCACGATGGATTCGGTGCAGGACATGATTATCCAGAAGAACCTCAACAACCTGATTTTGTAGGTGCTAACAGTGCTAGAAATGAACCTGCAACGGAGCTCCTAGTAGGAGACAATTTATTTTGTCGTGATACCGAATAGAGTCTGCTATCATCACATTAAGTCTGACACCCCCCTCCACCGCTCCCGGGACTTCTCCACATACCCTGTCTCACCTCCTCCTTCTCGTTTCCTTTTGATGGCCAAGAAATTTCCTTTTTTTTTTCATTTTCTTTCTTCTCTTTTCTCTCTTCTTCTCCCTTCCTCTTCCTCTTCCTCTTTTTCTTTTTTATCCTTTTTTTTCATTTTATTTTTTTCGCCTTTAATTGTCTCTCAAGTTTCAAGATAGCATTGAGAATTTGGCAACTGACACTGACTGATACCTTATCTATAGACTTTAAAATATATGATGCTTTATTGATTTTACTTGATATTTTTTTTACTTTCTTTCATCATTTTTTGTTTGTATTATTCTGCAATTAATGAGATAAATATTTGTGATTATATTTTTCTGTACATTTTTATTTTTTGTTATTGATTAAATATCTCACTATTTATATCTATATTAGTTTCTTTTATATATATTTTATTTGATCTTTTATTTTATATAAAAATCTATCATTTATGCTTTTTTATTTTTTTATTCTTTTTTCTTACTTGTTTTTCTTCTGTTATTTGATCTTTTTTTTTACTGCCTTTGAATTTGATTGATATGGTGTAGCTGTTTGTAACTTCAATTTTCAATCTCTTTATATTCAGTTGCTTTTTCATTCCATATTCTAATTCTCAGTTTAATATTCTCATTTGCAGGCTATCTAATTAAATAATGAATTGAAGCTTTTATCTTGTTATCATCTTGATTTTAGATTGAGTTATGATATTAATAAAATAATTTAAAGATTTTATAAATTTAGATAAATATAATTTTTATAACTTAATTAAAAATTCAAATTATTTTAAAAAACTCAAAGAATTAATTATATAAAAAATATAAAATTACATTTAAAAATTAAATTTTAACCTTTAAATAAAATCTATATCTAAAGTAAATAATTGATAGATATTAAATTTTAATATTTTTCTTTTTATTTTACTAGTTTTTATAAAATTGAAAATATATAAACTTATTTTATAGCAGCTACTTGTATATGGATTAAGGTTGATCCGCTCCGCTCCGAAGGTTGCTCTGATCCCCAACCACCTTTTTATTCGGCTGTTCGTTCATTCCACATTCTAATCCCCGGTTTAGTTATTCTCGTCGCAGCTGCCTAGTTATATAGATGAATTGAAGCTTTTACCTTGACTCTAGTTTGAGCCATGACACTCTATATTAAGTATTATTTTATTTTAAGATAAAATTCTATAATTCTATATATTAGTTTCTACTTATATATTTGATCTACAAAATAATTAAATTCTAGTTTTAAGTAAATAAGTGTCATAGTCTTTGACTGCATACCACTTAAGATGAAGAATAATAATAATTATTATTTCATCTGCTGAGTTTGTTGAATAGCTTGTTATTCTATCTTCTTGAGTCTTCATTCTCTGAGTCTATGCCATGTTTATGGGCCCTACGAAAATGCAGCAATTGTGGTTCTCCCAGACAAACAAGAATAAGATGTCCTCATTTTAATTAGCCATTTGTTGAGCATAAATATTGGGCGTTAAAATCTATATGTTGAGGTATTTTGATTTGGATGTTCACTCGGGTGGTTGTTCGCTCGGCCTAGCAACATGATTATGTAATTGTATCAATACAGCGTTTAGTTATCCAAATTTAGATTCAAACCCAAATCGGCCTTTGGATCTCTTCATCCAATTCTCAAGCACAAACCGACCAGGCTCGCTGTAGCACTGAATTCATACATCTCTTCCTCTCTCACCTGGCAGTCGCGCAAGAGCTTATCTTTGCTGAGCTCTTGCTGCTACCTCACCCGAATTCCAGCCATGTTCTCCTCTTCCGCTCGCTTCGTGGCTAGGTCCAGCCCAGTCATCGCTATCCCAACAACCGTCCGTCCCTCAAGTATCGTCATCATTGCTTCATCAAGTGGTTTGACGTGTACCCGTACGAATCAACGGCGATACTCCTCTTCAAAACCTCCTGTTCCTCCCAGCGATGGCTCCCGTGGCATCGATGCCTCGTCGCAGACTCCCGCCAAAGGCGTTAACCCATCGAAGAAAGAGGGCAGTGAGAAGTGTGAGGGCAAGACAGTGAAGCGACGGAACGACAAGGATGCCAGCAATGTTTTTTCGAAATCGAAGAATAATGGATCATTCTTGAATCTTCCCAGTGTGCCTTCTACGCAACATCTTCATCCCCATGGTTAGTAGTTTTTACCCAGTTACGTCTTTGCCGCTTTCGGGGTCGTGTGATGTCACGTGTTCGGATCATCACTTAGTATATGTTTTGTCTAACGGCTTGCTGTAGATATCTATGTGGCATCCTTCTTCTCGACGTATCGACCAATATCTGTTACCAGCTCTGTACCATCCAATTCCAACCCAGATGCTTTCAATGCCATTTTTTCCTCGAAAAAGCCTTCGAAACCCCGACCAAATGATGTCATAAGCACCCTATCCTCCGCGGTTAATTCCATGGAAACCGTACTGCCCAATAATCAGTCCAACTCCCTCCTTGGAAACAACAACTCCAGATCTACCACCTCCCAAGGATCTGCTAAACACGCCGAATCGGATCAGCTAAGTGGCGTTGATGAGCTCTCCATCGAAGACCTGAGCATCTCCGTCCAGGAATTTGCCAGGAAGCTTCATCCGTTCAACCCCCCTCCACCACCTGTCCCAATGGACAGTTTCGGAGAACAGGATATCCCCAGCGAAGCTGAGCTCTCTGAATCTGAGTTGCAAGAAGGAGTGAGGGAGCAAAGCTACTCCACCATCCTCACCATCACCGAATCCACCCACACCGATGGCCGCAAGACCTACGAAGCGCATAGCTCCCCACTCGTCAGCATCGATAACAAAGATGCACCTTCGTCGTCTGTCTATGAGGGCGAAAAGGTCATTCAAGACCAGGGCGGATCTTTTTCTACATCAGAACCAGAACCGGGGTACCGATGGCAGCATCGCATATCGCCCACCATAGGACGGAGAATCTACTACGCTATTAGTGTCAAGAGACAGCGAAAGTTGAAGATGAAGAAACATAAACACAAAAAGCTGATGCGGAGGACGAGAATGTTGAGACGGAAATTGGACAAGGCATAAATCATATACAGACATATATATGTTAAGTTCCACTGGAAGGTATCTGTGTTTTATGATGAGATTCTTTATGTTCTTGCTATTTTATCGTCGTCTTTAAGATATTAGTTCCAAGTCTCCTTTGCTCTTGTTTAGTCTATCTGGTTTCCCTGGTTTTGGATTCGCTCTCTCATCTCTCCTCCATATTTCTTCATTTCTCTGCTGTTTGCGTTTCTATCTTCCATGACGTGGCATAGTTTATATACCTGTTATTGTGCGATTAGCTCAGACAGAACTCGGGACTCCGGACCACCCTTGCCTTAACCTCCTCATACGCATATATTCATACATCAATATAATCATCTCTGCGTATATTAAATTCTATTCTTAATTTTCAAAGGGGGGGAGATAGCGAAAGGTCGTTAGGCCTCATTTCTTCACCTTAGGGGACTCGGATATTATAATACCTGCCCTTGCTCCGTTCTCTCTTCCCGTCCCTCCATTGATCTATTGCTCTAATTAATCCCACTAATTATGCTTCTGAGCTAATTTTACATTTTCCACCCCGTTTAATCCTCCAGAAATTCGGAGCGCTGTTCCAACAGTTTCATTCACCAACTAGCGGGCATGGGATTTGTCGTTCTGCTCTTCTTTGTTTGTTACTCTATGAAGTTGTGGAATATTTAAAGTCATTTCAACGTTTCGCCCCAATCTCCAGCCTTCATACACCAAGCGGGCATATGCTACATAGTAACGGAAAGGAAATCCAAGATGAGTGATGAAGCTATGTTTTCAACATACAGCAGTCATTGCGGACCAGTGCTGTAAAATTCCTGCAAGATTGAATGGATCTATCATTCATCTGCACCCTGTGCAACCAAATCAATCATTTCTCATCATTTCTAATCATGTATACATCATAAATAGAAATCCATAACAACATTCAGGGGATATTACGATATGTAAAATAGCCATGAAAGAAAAAATCAAAATATGACTTGGACCTAGAGGCATGCATGACACAGAAACAAACACATACTCATAATAGCTCAGCTCTTGAAGCAAATGAGATGAAAAGCAAAAGAACAAAAACTCATATAAAATCAATTCCACACAACTGCTTCCCTCCCTAGCACTTACCCACTCCCGTCGAATTGTGAACGATAGCTAAGAAAGGTGAAATGGCAAAAGTCATCCGAGATACAGGGGCGTGGTATGCACCTCTGTATCTCTAAGCACTTGGAAGCCCAAGTTATTTTTTTCCCCAACACTTTATCTAACTGAATTTTCCCTCCGCCCTTGCACAGTTTCCATTTTCCGAATGCCAAAGCATAATTCGTTCGTAAAAAAAAAAAAAAAGAATATATGTAAATATACAATTACATATTGTAATCCGCGTTCCTCCTTTCCCTACACTGCCCAGGCAAAACCACATATAATATCTCACGATACACATAAAACGACAAAACGGTTCCAGAGAACCGACAAAGAACCAAAAATAATATAAAATAAAATAAAATAAAATAAAATAAAATAAAAATAAAAAATAAAGGGGATAAGGGGGGGGAACAATATCAAGCAAGAGACAGACTGGACTGGGAGAGGGAAAGAAATTGATGTAAACAGGACGAAAAGGAAAAAAGAAGAAAAAAGATAAATTGGTGAATTTTCTTCGTTGATGTTAGTGGTATTTTATTTTATCTTAACCAATCGTTCGTTGTCATGTATTGATATATATGCGATCCCCGAGTTGGTATAGATAGGCCCAATATGTGGTGTCGACGTGTTCTGGAGCCAATGAATTTCCAGAGTGACGTAGTTTGAAACAGAATTCGAGCGTTTAGCAGGTGGCATCAATGCTGGCACGAGAGTTCATGAGGAGAGCCACGATGAGGCCATACAGACCTGTGAGAGTTAACATAGGGTTAGGACAAATTAAAGAGTAGTTGAAAATGACCACTAGAACAAAACGTGGAGGGTGAGACCAACCCAAAACTTCAGCGAAAATGAGAATCAAGATCATGGCGACGAAAAGTCTGCTTTGTTGGGCAGTTCCGCGGATACCGGCATCTCCGACGATACCAATGGCAAACCTGTTGTCCAAGAATGAAAACCGTTAGTGCCCTACTGTTTTCAATGGTTCATAAATTGTGCTGTTCATTTAGAGGTTAAACCTACCCAGCTGCCAGACCAGCCAGACCAACAGATAGTCCTGCACCCAATTGAATAAATCCAGTATACAGGGGAAGATCTTGATGCAGTTCGTTGGCAATGAGTACCGCTACGACTAAGCCGTAAATGCCAATGATACCAGCCATGACAACGGGGACGATGTCTTTGATTGTAAAGGAGAGAAGTCAGTTTTTAAGCCGCTGATATACACACAAATATTCCCATCCACAACTTAAGGAGAGAGTGCCCTAGGCCGATAGTCCATTCTTTTCAAAGGTATGTTATTCCAGGATAATCTTACTCTTGACAATCAGATCAGGTCGCAAGACGGACGTGGCGCAGATACCCACGCCGGCTTTGGCGGTTCCATAGGCAGCGCCCAAACATGTGAAGACGATGGCGGATGTGCAGCCCAGAGCACCGAAGAAAGGCTATATTGTTCATCCATATTGCTATTAACATATCATCAAGAATTGAAAACGGGTTATGGTAAGTGTGCATGGAAATATAGAGCGCCGACGGAAGCTCGCGGTCACATGAGGCTACCCGAATCAGGCTGCCTTACGTGTTCATGCACAAAGAGAGGCATTACATACCGCGTAGACGGGACTAGAGGCGGAGATAGAGAGTTAGCATGATGGCGCATTGTAGATGCAACTTCCAGACGGACGACACTCCCAGGGCCAACACCACATCTGTATGATTGCTATGGCTAGGGTGATATCTGGTTAGAGGATCTTAGAAGATATCTTACCAGAGATCCGTAGGCATTGTGAAAGCTGTTGTAGGTGATGGAGTGAGTCTCCCGGAATGAATTTCAAAAGATTAAAAGATCCGGCTATGAGGCTCGCAGGAGAGATAGAAAGAGTCGGGAGGAATATCAAGATGAGTGTCGAGCTTGAAGAGTTGGGAGTTGTTTGGTATTCTTTTGGGCTGAGGGAAGATGCCGCTGACATAACCGGTTTAGCGCATGCATCACGTGAAGTAAATTTTGTGATCACGTGAAATTGGGAAAGTTGGACGGTTTCTGAGCTACCAAGGAGTTAGTTACTCTTATCGTGGATTGAGAAAGGAGAAAACATCTAAAGTCGATGTGGAAGATATATCCAATATTGAGGTATAGCAGATTGGTGACTGCTAATATGTTTCAAAATTTATTACGGTTTACATTCTATCCAAATATTTCGTCGTTAGCGTACAGTACATACAAAAGATGTCGATCACCACCCGTTATTCAATGACAATTCTTGACCCAGGAACATCAATTTTGGTCTCCAGAATCAATTTTCCACGTTTTCCTTTATCCTCCTCATTTCCCTCAGCAAACACAGAATAAGTTAGGCCCTTCTCTGACAATGCTCCAAAATGATTCGGCACAGATACAATTCCGTCACCTGAGCCATTGCTGGAAGGCGTTTCAGCATCACGCGTCTGTGCCGTCACGGACCAATCCAAATCAGAAGAAGGAATGACTCCAAAGGTAACTCGCGTTGTTCCTTTCAGGTCAACACCCTCCGCAGAAGTCCCTACCATCGAAGCAACCCGGGGGTTATCCAAGGGGGAGATGAAAAACTGCACCGTATCACCCGGCTTAGCAGTCTCAGAAAGATCCGTCGTGAAGCGGCCATCTTTGAACTGAATTGACCCAGGAAGTTCATCGGGCAAGCTTGGCACTCTCAGCTCATCTTCATCTCCTACGTCTGAAATAGCCTCTTCGAATATTCCCTGGATAGTTCGAATCTGTCTAGAGACCAGACCATCTCTTGTCTGATAGCTGTATCCCGGATCCAATGACAGTAGTCCCTGCTTTTTCCCCCACCCACCCCCTCCGCTCACAACACGATGAAGACGAGCACCGTTGTTGATGACAGCAAGTGTGTCAATAGGTTCGCCATTGACGTCTGCAAGGTGATGTCCTCTCTCTGATTTTGTAGGCTCAATCAGAGCCCAGACTGCCACTCTCTGGGTTTGAACGTTATTCTCTTTAAGATATTGCGGCAGCGATTTCTCAAGCTCCGCTGATGCGGGCATAGCCGTGCCAGACCCGTCACATTTCGACACCTGGCTGATGATATTCCCCATGCTAGTTACTATTTCTCGCGACTTCGTTACTGGATAGAGTGGGACATGCATAGCGACGGCCTGAGGCTCCATGGCGCATCTGATTCGACAAGCAGCGAGGTTATATTCATTGTCCAAGATTAGCGTGGGCTTACCTGGGTCTGGGCTATACCGCCAACGCGAAGCAACCATGGTACGGGGCTTGCCGTTGACAAAGAGGGTATTAGCGACACAAATACCGACTTCGGAGAGCCGCGCTGCTTGGGAGACTGGATTCGTGGGTAGTTGAAAAAGGCAAGATAATGAAGGTTCGGCTTCAGGGGTAGACATGTCCGGTTTCTGTAGCGGTTTCACCACCTCAATCGCCAGAGTATCCCTGTTGGCGATAAATAGAGATACACCTTCATACCCCTGTTGTCCAACTAGCACATTTTCAAATTGCCCTTTACCATGTAGACCTCTTGGTGACGTATTGGGAGAAGGCAGCTTATCCACAACCGCCACCACAGCGTAGAAGGTATTATATCTACCAGAGGAACACTGTATTGCATTCTGGAAAATTCGAGTCATCGACTCGCGGAAAAAGGGCTTGGTGTTCACTATCCAAGATGCAAAAGCGGGAGTCACAAGCAAAACAGGGACATTGTAGGAGATATCCTGGCTATGCGGAAGGACTGGTAATTGCAATATAATATCCGAGGGCGTCTATACTTACAAGGGGTGCTAAGTAGGTCAACGATGCTCTCAACAACTGTAGGAACGTAGGGAAGATGGTTGGTAAGCTGGACACACACCACTTGGGACGGCTTAGGAGTAAGCCAAGTAACGCAGTTAGGATTTGCCCTCGTCCCTCTCTGTCTATCATAACTCAAACCCCGTCTCCATTGAGACGCAAATCCATATCCATATCCATATCCATTTCCATACCCATAACCTCCTCTGCATGCCCTTGTCTTCATATTTGCCTTCAGCCCACTGCCATTGATGTTGCCCTGCATGCAAAGACGCGGTCGAGAAGCAACCACTACATTCCCTCCATTACCGGCTGTTCGTCCACTAGCTAAACAAGTTGCAGCATAGCCAGGGAGACAGCGATTAAGCCCTGACATGTAAGAGCGGGCATGAAAAGGCTGAGGAAGAGGGCTTTCGAAGGCGCGGGAGGGATGCGTCACGTAAATTGATTGACGCACGCGGTATTCAGGCTCGGTTTAGAGGAAATGCTAACGCCAGAGAGGTAGTCACTTTGGTAACTAGTTGAGGTGAGGAGAATCTCTCGCCACGATTCGATTTAACTTATTAACTGCTGCTCTTGTGGTTGTCAGTCACGGTCACTGACTGCGTGCCAAGCTTTTTTAGGCTTTGCAGGGCCTTGATGCAGCTGTGGACGGCCCTGACGACAGCGCAGCCCTGGCCCAACTTTGTTTACTTTCAAGGCCCGGACATAACTAACAACTGCTACTGTTTACTCCGTGCAATCCAACTTGACCACAATAGTTAAAAAAAATCTGTGCAGGTACCACCGTACACTCCAGGTATACGCTGCGAAATTGCCTAAAGATTTCTTCCAAAGATAGATATCATGGACGGAAAAAAAGAACCTGGCATCGATTTAAGTTCCCGAAAAATCCGATATAGTTAATGCCTCCCGTCCGCAGACACTGTTTTGTCACGCACATAACTACCAACGTCACACATGACTTCTGGCCAGTGATATCTTCCCTATGATCTGCCGGACAGTATTGGCTAGATCTTATTTTGATGAGCTTGCGCATATCATCTGCATGTTCTGTACTGTACAATACATAAATATTAATGGTCTTTGAAGATTTGTATTGAAGACTTTTATATATATTTTACTGATATATTAAAATATTCTATATTATCATTTAAATAGAAGGATTATTCTTCTACTGTCAGAATATCCACTCAGGATCCTCCCGCATCGTCTAACACACCTTTATTCTTGTTAGGGGAGGAGAAAACAAACATTACATCAGCTGAAGGCGACGGTAATACCATGATGGAATGAGACGGATAGACAGCGCTGTCGTCATAGTGATCATATTGTTTTCGCTGGATATCGTAGGACCCAGAGGGGATGACTGTCGTGAGAAATAGGGAGAGAAAAGGGGAAACAAGGAAAATGTGAACAAGGAGACGACGGACTAACGTTGTTGGCTGGAATGAACTAAAGGTATTATATATCATTCGTTTTTTATTTGGTTGGTAAATCTCTGTTAGGGGTACAGCAGCCCTAGCACGTGACCCACACCCACATTTAGATTAGTGCCGATTGGCTAGGAAGTTTCTAATGCATCAACGTTCCTCTCAAGAGGTTCCGAGACCTTTTGTGCTTTTGTGTCATGTCGGCTTACTCCGTTATTTTGCCGTGGGGCTTGTTGTCGGGGGACCCGAAATTGAATAGGCGAAATATACAGGTTTGTTTTTATTACAGCAGTGGATTTGTGGACAGGACAAGAAGACAAACATATTTTCCAAACACGAAGACAGGACAAGAGAAGGGAATGAGAGAAAGCAGATCCGTTTGAGGCTTATTTTATTTTAATTTATTTTCTTTTTAATCGCCGCTTCCGCTCCTCTCCATAACGTCACGGAATCAATCGTCCGTTGTTGACAAGATCTTACAGGAATACGAGGACGATATGCTTGGTGGTGGTGATGACGTAGCTTGCAAGTCAAAGAGGGAACTCGGAAGAGCTGTCGAGTCACTAGGACAAGGCTACACGGAATAACCACTTGGTCCACTTGGTGGCGGCGCTGGCGGGGAGAGAATGCTGGGATGACGAAGGGAACTCTGTGCTAGGATATGCACTGAACGCAAAGTGCTTAGCACAAATATAGATGTATCTGGATGGAGTTTATTCTACTAATAATAAAGCTACGAAAGGAGTAAATATCTGAATAAATACTAATTAGCAACAATAATATCATGAGTTTGTCGTCTAATAATGTTCGGGAAGATCTGTCACCAGCCAGCCACACTTAGGCAGATCGCATTGCATGGGTTTTAACAACTCCAATCCAGGGTTGCAGCGACTCACAGCAACCGGGGGGGAATTCCACACTTTCGCATTTCTTAGCTTTTAAGCCCCCGAAATGACGACAATGGGGCTTTTGTCACCAGCTATTACTGGGGCAGTGGGGGTACATGTAGTTAGCTGGTGGCCCCAGTCAACCACAAGCAAGATTCTAGGTCGAAGTTGGTTGGAGGTTTCTGCTAATTGTCCAGCTTTCAGACGTCCAACTCTAATCACAAGCTATTAGTTACTCTTGCGCCCCCAACCCGCTTTTATTTATCTTTTCCCGCTTTCTCTCCCCTTCCCTCCTCTTCGTACTCTCCCAACCATTTACCACTGTCGATTGATTGATCATTAAACAGCTCTTCTTCTGAAAGGAAAAAAATAAATAAGTAAATAAATAAATTAAGACGAACCACTCTCAAACCTTGTCCACTTCCTCAACAAATCCATCACAATGGCCTTCACCGCATCGTGAGTTTTGTCCCTGCTCTACCCAACCCCGCCACTCCGGCTGCCCTACCTACCTTCGCCAAGCACCCATTCTTCAAACAGGAAATCAATATAATTACCATCATCATATACTAATCCCAATCCAGAGACGTCTGCAAAATCATCTTTGCCGTCCTCCTGCCTCCGCTCGGGGTCTTTCTCGAACGCGGATGTGGCGCCGACCTGCTCATCAACGTCTGTTTGACCATTCTCGGGTATATCCCAGGTATCATCCATGCTCTGTACGTACTCCTCATATCTTCTCTTCTCTTCTACGAGAGACTACATACTACGCTACACCGATCTCCCAGCTGACCTCATTGTGCAGCTACATCATTCTTAAATACTAGTCATGTGATAATACCATTTTTTGTCTGTGGACCCGCTGTCACTCTTCCGTTGTTTGACGTTGCATTTCTGCGCCTTTGTGCCCTGCATGCTTCTTCTCGTTTTGTTCGAACGCCCATTCGCTCCGGTAATAATCTTCCTCGATACTGCTATTCGCAAGAACCGCGATTCTCCCGTCATCGCACAGTTGAAATCCGCTGAAACGTCCCCTCTTCTCCTCTTTGTCCTCGGACTTGTTTATTTTAAGGAAAGAAAAGGGGGGGTGGGGAAAGAAAGAAAGAGAGAGAGAATGAACCGAAAATGAAAGATATGGTATGTTTGGTTTGCATTGCCGGTTGGAAACTATATTCAAAACAGAGGAGAATCAAACGAAAGCAAAAACTGCTGTCCAGCGGCGCTGATCGAACAGTCCGGTCCGGTTCGATTTCCATATTCCATTAGATTCCTTCCCGCATCTGCTTTTAAAGTCATGTTGAGCTTACTAATCAATGAGCTGTGCCTGGTGTTGATATCGATGAGGAAATGACCAAGAGTCATAAATCTTTCGCTCTCCATTCTGGATGTCGTTCTGGATGTCGCCCTGGAGTCATATGTTTATGCTGTGGCCATTCCAATTGCTTATCTTGCGCCTATTGCTTTTCTATTGTTGGGTGTGACTTTGTTTTACGTTGATAAGGTCTGCTTTTGTCTCTATTCTTTTCTTCTCCCCTTTCCCCTTCCGTTGTCTTCATTTTCTTAACGGACAATTCAGTTCTGTTCTATTATACAAATGATACCAGTTCCTCCGCTCTGATTTCCGATTTGACTTCGTAATGGCATTCCTTTATTTCTCTTTTCATAGCCACTTAATGAAAAGCTCCTTCACCCTTTTTGACTTTTGTTTCTTCGCATTTCACGTTTGTCAGTTTGTCACATAACTTTTATCAAAGGCATATCCTCTTTTAACGACCTACTCTAATCGCTCTTGTCTCTTTCTCCCCATGGGTCACGGAAATGGCAGTATGATTTGCTGCTGAGCCATGACTCTTCTGCTGAGCCTGTCATAACCTTACCTGGAAAGTTCGTTAGCCATGATCACAAGTGTATTTGTCTGAGTGTAGTAGCTGTTAGCTCCTCTGATTATGGGGAAAGTCGATCGGTTCTTCTCCCTTTCCATAATCTTGAGTCTAAAGCCGGATATAAATGTGTGATATATTTAGTTGGCTTATCGATGTCATGAAGTGATATTGAGCTTGGACGGTTCCTCGCATTACTTACGTATCCATGATGTGCCGTACCTGCAGATTAGGCACGGTTCCAGGAACAATCGTATTGTTCGCCATAGCGTTGGTTTTAATTCATGTTGTTACATACGCCGTGGGAAATTGCAGAGAGTAAAGCATGAAATTGTGTCTCCACATGTAGCTTATCCCACATTTCTCATTAGGGGGCCTACATATGACGTTTAAAATGCTCGTATTAGTAGCGCCACCACGGGCGTCAGCCAGAGAGAGTACCCGATTCGGAGAACCCTACAGGCCTCCTTTTCATCTGGATTTGATCCCCGCGTTCATACAAGGATAATCAAGTAAAATATGATTTTGCATATACAACCACCCCTTACGGCAAAAATATGGCAAAATTTTGAGTTGATGGATCATGGCGAGGCAGAGATGTAGACCATAACTAATTAGTCCTTATATCCATGCATCCGCTTTCCTCTCCCTAATGATATGCCTGGCGCGAGACGGGGACTTCCCCAGGATGAAAACAGTTAATTACGTCACTCCCTGTCCAAATAACTAGCTATACCACGTGATCATCTTTGCTTTTTCGGTAGACGCCTAACCCATCCTCAACCCCTGAACGCTCAGCCAACAGAACACCGATCAGCCATCGTATCCCACACGGAGCGGCGCTTAAAGGCTGCCCAGCATCAGCATCCAGCATCCAATGACCACTGGCCAGCCCAAGCAAACCTCCTGTGAACTCCCATCCAGCAATGTCACATTCCCCCTGCTGTTTTGCGGCGTTTCACTTTGGCGCCTAACTCACGTCACTCCCTTTTGGGCCAATGAATCGCTGCCATTAACTAATGCTGACTTCTCGAGCCGCTGCCATGCGATCATTTCACTATCTTCCACGAAATGATGTATGATGTTGTTTCTTGCGGTATTAGATTGGTGGAGAGCGAAATGGCTTGATTTTCTCTGCACGCCCGTCACTCGCTTGTCGAGTCGAGGAGGTCCAGCCAGGAATATCCTGTTTCATTTATTCTTCATGCTTTTACTCCTCATGTTTTTGGTGGATGAAGGGGTAAATATTCTTCAGCGGTTTCAAGGGGGCCTGTTGGAGCTCTAAGGATTAGTGTGATGCTTGTTCATTGGTTGATTTGACCACTTTTTATGTTTTGCTTCGACTTTATTCACCCCGGCCCTGAAGCCTGGCTATGATGCTGCCAGGGTTCTACGAGCTCGCGCTCTCCGGAGCGCGGATCCTCTGGGTGGATAGAAGAAGTATTTGCTTCTTTTTGTGCAAGACGCTCATTTTTCCAGGTCCTTTTCCTTTCCCTATTTGTTTCTCTTCGATTTCGTTTTTCATATCTTTTGGGGTTTCCATTCTCTGTTCTTTTCGACTTTTTTCTTACTATTTCGCGCATATAGCAAGTGTTTCTAATCTTTCATGCTGCACATCCTTACTTTTATACATGTCACTTTTACCTACCGTTTTGTTCTCGGTGTTCTAGGTCTGTCCCAGTCCCCAGATCTGTGTCTCTCCGTACCTGCAAGTCAGTTCCTGTGCTGACTATGCCACTACGATGATCTGATCTTGGTTAACACGTCGGAATTGTTGCCCTATAGACTCTGGGTTAGTTTGAACCAGAATGCCTTGTGGGAAACATGGTGCATTTTGGGGTATCACGCTCTGGCATTTAACTGCCTAAATTCTTACTCCTGGTGTCTCTATTTTCACCCTGGCCATTCTTTTCATCCTTCCTGAAAATTCTCTTCTTACATTCATGCTGTGTCCTCCGCCATAGCATATAACATAGATCAACGGGGGACGCGCAGTTCAGGTCATCGTTTCCCTCCAGAGCTGCCACAGCATGCCTCGTCGTTCTCAGAGGTTACTAAAAAACGTTCTCCGGCTCGCAGTTGCAGCTCGAAATCAGTTCCCCCCGTTCTGTCGGGCAGAAGGAATCGTACCCCGTGCCCCAGATTTAATAACCGTTAACCTTGTCCCTATCTGTGCGCAGGGCTGTCTATCCTCATTTGTACAGTCCAATTTCCCGGCCGCCACTTGCGCGAATTCTCGCGATCTTTTCTGTCTATGTACCAGAAGGTCAATTTCGGGGTTTACCCTTGGCGAAGGTGCCCTACGCTGTGTGATATCCTCGTGTTTGAACCCTGGGAGCGAGGATTTACGGGTTTATGTGATTTGCTCCGGGATACAAAATGCCATTCCGAATACACATACCGTCATCACGGCCACGGCCCTAGCAAGGCACACGTCCACGGCTACGGTCATGACGACAAAGCTAAATTCAAGTTCAACTAGTTCAAATACCTCGTTTAAGGCCACGCGACTTACAACTTCACACACAAGCGTAACCACTTCTTCCTCTCTGGAAATACGAACTAGTTTAAGGACGAGCCAACGACCTTTACCCACGACCCATTTATCCAGTATCTCGACCTTAGCTCAACCAACAGCAATTCCTTCAGAATTACCTGTCCCACCCAATGTTGCAGCTCCTCTCAATAAGGGGCAAGTAATAGGGGTTTCAATTGCAGGTGCAGTTTCAGGGTCATTTTTATTGGCCTTACTCATCTTATTCATTTTACGACGCCATCGTGATAAAGTTTTAGCACTGAAGGAGAGCGGATTCGAAATTGGTGGACAGATGTCCGAGCCTCCTCGACAGGATACTCCGGTTGGCTATCGAGGCGATCCGACTGTTAGAACGCCTGTTGGCTTATATAACGAACCAGTTGTTCACCGGCTTACATTTTCCAGTAATATTGTCCAGCGATCAGCTGCTGCTACTTCTGCTAATGGTTTGCCACTGGCCAATTACGAACACAGTGATGGCGATGATGCAAGTCTGTCAACCCCCAAAACGTCAAAGGCACTCCCTAGACTCTCCTTGCTGCTCCCCGAAAAACCAAATTATGAAATACTTTCCCAGCACCATCCGAGTACCGAAAGTGCGGGGCGTCGACCAGACAGCTCAGCCATGGTATTTGAAGAAGAAGGTGAGAAGTATAGGAGAGCTTTTTTAGCTGCGAGCAATGGCAATGGTCAGCAAAGCCAACACTCAAACAACAGATATAATTACACGGCCGCGTATCAAACCGATTCGCGGCGGCTAGGGCATGGCTATCCATACCCGACATGTCAGAATACAGGACGACAACAGCAACAGCAGCAACAGCAGCAGCGCCCACGCCAACGGCAGCTGCCTCCAAGCTTGAGACTTGTAACCCCCTCCAATGGAAATAATTCTCAGGCCCTAACCAATATGACTAGTTCTGCTCCATTAGTCTACCCATACCGACATGTGGAATTTGGATCGTCTATTCACCCCATCGGACCGCCATCAAACGGACACTCAAGTGGCTATTCACAGGATGGGTACGGAGGTGCAGATGGAAGGGTCAGGAGCCAGGCCGAACACCAATCGAGTCAGAATAGGCGACAAGCAAACCATCGAACTTCCGTTTCGTCAGTTACGAGCTTTGAGTCCGTAGAGTCAGATGACGGGAATAGGCGTAATACTGCAACCTCTTCAAAGCATGCCACGTTCCGCCTCAGCCCGGTCAGAGAGGGGCCTCCCTCCCCAGACTTAAACGCCTATTCGAACCCTACAGTCAGGCCGCTAAGATACCAGACAGCGAATCGACGATCTGTTCGGTTTAACGACATCGTTCAAGTTCAAGGAGGAAGAAGCAGTAACCTTCCAATAGGAAACAGGGGGGATTGCAGCGCACGTCTCTATCAGCCGTATCAATATCCATATCCATATCCAGACCCAGGTCGAACCGTTGCTGCGAAGGCTATTCCTAAATTCCCAAAGTTCCATCAACCACCCCGCCCGCCCGTATTTCCGGCAAGCCAGCAGCAACAGCAGCCTGTATATTCACCATATACCAACAATGAACAGCGAAATAGCGGGGCCAGCAGCAACAGCAGCCTCTTAAGCAAGCGTCGTGGAGAAGCTGTGGCGGATAGGATGGAGAGAGAATTGGATGTTAAGAAGGCCAGCCCACTGCGGCCCAATCCGCTGAAAGCCGTGGAGAACCCAATAGTGGAAACTGAGGTAACACAGGGAGGATTTAAGACGCCATCACCGTCATTGGCGTTAAAGCGGCAGAAGGAGCTGGCCCAGCGACAAAAGCAGAGACAGGACATGGATGAGACAGATAAATGGGAAGATGACGATAAAGAGTTGTCGGAACAGGGAGCCCAGAAGGGAACAAAATTAACTCCCAAGAGACGAGGGCCAGATTTATATCTTAATGTTGAGTGAGAGAAGTTCAAGGTTTTCCCTTTTGTGTCGTTGGTTTTGCATAGGGGCTGGCGCTGCATCATCATCATCTGTATTTTATTGTGCAGGAGTAACGGTTATGGGTTCCGTTCATGAAGGTGTTATACCACACCTTCGTCACTTCCATTCCTTGAATTCCATTTCCCCCGCCATTCTTCATTTTTCTCTTCTGTTTTGGCGATACACATCAAGAAAATGCATGGGTGGACAAGATGAGCTCCCCGCATTTGGTTTTTCCTTTTGAGATCAGACGCCACTCTTGATTCTATCCCGTGAGGATGCATCGGTGTTGACCGCATCATATATGTCTTTTTTATACCCTTCCATGCTATCATTTCTTCGATATCCTCAAAATGATCAATCTGGTTATGGCTCATGTATGAAAACTTCCTCTTTCCATTCCCGTCACATGTTTATTTTTCGCAACTTTCCTTCCTTCATTCCATGATGTGAGCACAATTACCAGCTCAAAATTCATAAAGTAAACGCTGAGTATTTGGTCCAGGCTAAAAGCCTGCTGCCATTTGAAATGCCAGAGGTCAAAATCCATCACATATGTTCGCCCTTGCTAATATCGACGCTAGATTTGGTCGGTGTTGCGGTCTGCCTCACGTTTCTCATTAAATATACAATGTTCCTAGATGGACAAACACTCAACAATTACGGTTGGATGGTTTCCTGGGACGATGATAACGAGGCCTTCGATATTATGTATTCGGGGAGAGGCGCTTAGCCCCAGAGATGGTCTGTTGGTTTTGGAAATCCAAAAGGGGATAAAGGAGTTCCTAGTCAATTGCTGTCAGGAAACTCTCCATGACATGGATCCTACCGCGCTAATAGATGGGTATATCCCTGTCCAGCCAGAGCCAGCCATCACGAGGTCCCAACTGAGTGGTTCACCATATCTTCTATTGCTGCAGAGGCCCCATAGCGCGTCCCAGCTAACATTGATTTCGAACGACTCCAGGCCGTGTTCGCAGCAGGGCGTTCCGCTGCTGTCGGCCATCCATATCTTTGTTCTTCGAGAAGATCCCAAGTACTTCTACTGCATCCTGTTATAAACATCGGCAGAATCTACTAGATACGGATAAACAATTTCATCCGGTATTTGGGCTCGGGTCCACAGCTCAGTGTCCAACGGTACCACCAAAGGTCTCATCACGTATGACGCTCTTTTCCACCAAATCGAGAGATTATCTGCTTTACGAGAAAAATATTCCGCCAAAATTTCGCCAAAGGCAAAGTTGCCGGATGTATATATAAAATTTCTCTTGGTGTTTCGACAAATGTCGAAATATGTGACACGATACCAAGAGACGGGAGGGGATATTAACATAAATAGCGTAAGTATCAAACTGTGAGCGGACTTCGAGGGAACCAGTTCCCGCGAAACATATATAGTTGTGTCAGGTCTATCCTCGCTCTAATCCTACTTACTTCATCAGGGAGCCTCAGTGAGCCAGCCTCGTGAGAAAATCTGCTGATAGGTATTTGACATGGAGATGAATTAGTTCTAAAAGGAAGGAGTATAAATTTATAACGAATAGAAATAATGCTGCTTTCGCTCCTGGTGCATGCTGCGTGTCTTTTTGATTCTCATGAGTGTGTGCATCATAAGGGACAATTGACTGTAGTCCCAGATTTCAGCCCTGAAGGTATAGAGTGAAAGTTGTCCTGATACATAAACTTAACAAGGGATAAAATGCTCTGTATGCGAAAGATCAATCAGTAATATATTACGCGACCTTGGGAGCATTCCCCAGTAGCTGGGTGGGGAAAATTCCATCAAAGCAAACTTGGGCATATTCCACGAACAATAACGACCGGTTGAATCCTCGGGTTAACGGTCACACGGGCGAACATCACAGCTGCAATGGCGAGAATGGTACTAGGGGTTAAGAGGCAGCTACATGGCTCATGGTACAAGTATGAGCCATAGCATCACTCATCCAAGCTCGTTTATGGTTGAGTTGGGAGCAGAAGTAAGTCTGTTGGCCATGGGAGTCCAGCTAGTGAAGGGCATTAATGTCCTGTTTCCGGGCAAGAGAGTAAGTAATTTTCTCCTTGGGGAGGTTGCGTTTTTTTCTAGGAATATTGCTGCTGAAGGGAACACGATACCAATGTCCTTTTTTTCTTTCTCTTTTCTTTTCTTTTATATTTTTTATTTTTTTATTTTTTTATTTTCAAAGTTAGAGATCCATGAATGCGTCAGCTCAGCCCTTGGATGCCAAGAGGGCCGATGTGTGGTTAGGGGCGTCCAGGGCAATGGAGTGGGAAAAAGACTGCAATCGTCGTTAAAGGAAAAGGAGGTTATTATATTTTCCATGTACGGAGCATGCCATCTTACCATGACTAGATTCTCGTCAGGGGAAAGTATCCAAAAAATCCCATTACAACCTATTCTAAATTTACACATATAACCAATCTAGATATTATAGTAATTTTACTTAGCTAGCCGCACCTATATCCGTCCGTCCATTTATGTAATATAACCGAGTGATGTCGCCTTCGACAGTCTTGTTAGGCGAAAATCGCGGGAATAGTTCCATCTTCGTATACGCCCCGTCATCACCAGGATCGAATACCAATCATTCTCACATTTGTCGGATTGGCCGTATCCCACGAAGTAAACAGTATCCGGTGCCGAGTCGATGCCATGTGTCTCCTTGCGCCACTGTCGGAGGAGCCATGTGGCAAACAGGAATGTCCCTAGTTGAGGCTTGCCAAATGCAGTTGTCTTGAGTTCCTTCGAGTACTTATGGGAGTACGCTGGCCTCGTCCTTGGGCTCTACTGTCTTGTTTATATCCCATTTTGACACAGCTCCCGCCTGCCCGTTACTTCTTTGAAAAGGGCTCTGACAGATGCTCGCAGGGCTCGCATGCCAATCCGTGTATGTTCACGGGACGTAGACCAAACAACATCGTTGTGGGAGAAGTAGACTGGGGGTCCATCCATCATCAAAGGTTTCGGATCGTGTGCCGATGCGACCGCCTTTGGAGATGCACAGGTCCAGAATGATCTGTTGATCGCCGGCCCAGTCTCTGCTATCAGCGAAAACAAAAATAGCTTCGATGATGGAGGTTTTGAAGTCCCTACACACGAGTTTCTGTATTCCTCATCGGTTAATTTTCGGAAGGGGGTGGTGTCTTGGTTGGTCTTGATGATGTCACCGGGTGTTATGACGTTCTTGAAAGCGTAACTATCCTTCGGCAACGATTCTGAATTTCTCATCCTCTCCGCCAACGACGAGCACGGTATAGTATTTCTCAGCCATCTCTCGCATGGGAGCATGTCCACAGAGTCGATGAAAATAAGAGGCGGTCCCTAATCACCCACATCCATCGTACGTGTCTAAGATCGGGAGAGCTTTTTCTTCTTCCTTTCTTCTATGCTTGCTTTCCTGTGATTTCTTTCTTTAGATCGAAAGCTCCCAGATAAAGTTACGAGAAATGAGAACTGGAGGCTGGAAGGGAAGAAACAGAAAGAAAAAAAAAAAAAAAAAAAAAAAAAAAAAAGGAAAAAAGGGGGCAGGCAGTGTATATATAAATACACAATACGCTTCAACAGACATGGATATATCGCTCCTCCGTAGTAACAGCAGTATTATTCATACCATTCTGTACCACTCCGCCCAGCAGTTGAACCCGCTCCCACAGACCCACTATCAACCTAGTAAATACAGCACATCATGATTACTGCGTAGTGCGTACAGTCACAGCGCGGAGAAAGGAACATGGAGTAGAGTTCTGACTCGGCTTTGAATATCGAGCATTTGGTGTAGCCCATGACTGGGGAGGCTGGGGTCGGTTGAGCTCTATTTTTCTTCTGAGTCGAAGCAGTCACAGACAAAACAATTCGATATCAACGGGGGACAGGTCTCGCTCACATGCCCGATATGGAGGAGAGGGTTAGCTGCAGCGCAAGGAGCGGAGAAAAGTGATTGCGCACAGTGGATGAAATAGTGGATGGCGCCAAGATTGGTCGCATGAGGTTGTTTTAGGGTGCAATCATCTTGTTCGATGCAACTTGCAATAATTTATCTGGAAGGTCACCCCATGACGTCATCATAAACAGAGGAATTTTAAAGCCAGGGGAACCCCCCTGTCGTTCTCCGGAACGCTAAAACCAGCCTTCACTAAGCTAAGCCAAATACAGTTCAAGTCCTTCCCCTGTTGCCAAGGCGCGCTTCGCGATTATTACCCCCGAATCTGCTTCTCGGCGAACAACGTCATCGTGAACGTCCGATGGAGAGAGTTTCTCCTCAATTCCGCTTCATTTGCCCATCTTCATTTTTTCCCATCAAACCTCTGCAGATGAGAGACCAATAGTCAGAGTGGGAGCTGAATGCTTTTCAGAGGGTGGATATTCTAGGCAAAGCGGGTTAAGTTAAAGTCACAAAATCCGTTTTGTAAAAGAAGGGATTTCGATCCAATTCATTCGTCATTATTTAGTCTTTACTCTCCAACTTTGATATCTTGCTAATGCGTTGTGGAATCCGTTGTTTCACGATATCGTAGCTTGTGATGTGTAATATAGCAAATTGCCGAAAACAGGGTCAACGTGAGACCTTGTTCCTAACTTTCCCGTGGGGAGCGAGGGAGCCTAGTACCCTATCAGTATCTGCAATATCATTCTTCAGATAGCAGATTAGCCAGCCAATGGGAAAGAGAGCAAAAGGGGAAGAGAACAAACCAATAAGAAACAGTGGCATTAAACGGAGGATGTGGAACGGGTAGAATTGGTTTGCCCGGGTAGCCCTCAACTATTACTATCTTCACTATGCATATGATCTTCTCGATAGTGTCAGTATCAGCATGCGTTGCAAGGATGGAAATATGTTTGTCATAAGCATTTCAGTTCAGTCAGCAAAGAGTCAACGAAAAATCTAAATCTTGTTAGATGAATTATGCGAGGCGAAGTAATGAAGGAGCTGGTAACCATCATAGACGCGAAAAAGGAGATATTTTTGTCAAGATATTGATACTCCAGGATTGCTATCAGCTCAAGCAGCAGAAAATATATATATACAAAATACTGAGTGAAGCTCAGGAGGTTAACATGTGTATGTTGTGGGCCTTGGATCTACCTATGGATGTAAGAATGTCTATCATTAAAAAGTACTGGAAGTCAAAAGGACAAGAAAATTTCGCATAAACCAATCTTGATAAAAGGGAAAGTTGAGCAAAATGACGGAAGCGAAAATGACAGCAATGATCGAAACACTAATGGAGCAAACGGCCGATCGCGTTCACAAGCGCCTTCAGGGATGGTATCTTGACACCCAACATGCAATGGCAGTTATTTTCTCCCTAGCTTCAAAGAAAATGATTCGGCGCAGTTCGAGAAAAGAATTTTGAAAAAGAGAGAAAGAATGGAATCAGTGGCGAAAACTTGATCTTCAGCTCCGAAAGAGTTCGCAAATCTCCATGGGACATTCATGCTGGTTTCTTAGTGCTGGCGAATTAAAAATGTATCCATATGGGAAGTGACCTGACGGGCAACAGCTGGAGAATTCCCCAAGCCCCAACAGGCCATACGAATGATGCCTTGGCCAGGACAAGACAATAAGAAAGCGAATGATGTAAGCCAGCGGTCCTTTACATCGGCGCACGTGTTGTACCCCGACCTGTCTTATGTTTTTCCTCTCCACTCCGTCCCACTCCTCCCATGTTCCATAACCCTCCTTCTCCACTTCTTCCTCCGGTTTTTTAAAACCAGACAATGTTAACGAGCTAAGAGGAAATTGGGGCGATTATCCGTCAAGCGCAAAACTCGTTCTCCAGCCAGTGACTTATCACAATCTTTCCTTCGTCGAAGTTCTTCTTCGGCATCCTCACGATGATAGCCGCGTGGCTATGAGTAGCATTGTGGATATGCACCGGGTATTTCCGGAACCCAATAGAATTCAGGCTGTCGATTATCTCGAATTGTAAAGGTGTTAGCGCCAAAGTGCGGAAATCGAGAATGCCGCTTTGGGTTTCAGTTGAAGAGTTTGCGGCATGAGGAGAACAAAAAGAAGCAGAAGAAACTGGAAATGAAGTAGATCGCTTAACAATACGGCTGCTGCATTCCTCGTTCAGAATCATTTGCGATGGAATGCTGCTGTGTGACTGTTCTATTATCGGTATGAATGACGATTGGGTTTGTTTAGCTGGGGAAGATGTACCCTCAGCCATGCCACCACCTTCGCCGCCAAGAAGGTATTCCGGTTTTTGGGCGGCATTTACTATCTCATACATATCTTCCACAGCATTCTGCATTTCTTCCACGATCAACGGGACTTTGTATGAGCCAAAAAACACGCCAGCTTTGCCTTCTTCATGGATTCGAATGCGCCTCTGACTGCGAAGAGTCTGGATCCCAGCGTTAATGAGGTAAAGAAGCGATGCAATCGGCACGAAGATACATAGAAACAGGTAGAGTGGGAGGTCAGCGAAAAATGACTTGCTCTGATCAAATATCCATGTGCGGAAGGGCGCCGACTCCTCCTCTTTTAGAGTAACATACTTATCAGGGTTCACAATAACTGGTGAGTAACCCAGCGCATAATTTATATCGTACTTATCTAGTTGAATAAAGGGATCAGTTTTCGATATGGCCGTCGTATAAAAAACAGTCGCCCTATCATTGACGATATTTGCGTAAAGGCTTCGATGACGAAACTTTGCCAGTCCCAACATAAATATACTGCCTGGAGTTGCCATGACGCTAAGTAGTGGCTTGCCTGTGTCTCGGAATGAATCGATCATGAAGAGTTGACGCCCAGATGCCGAGATTGTTCTCGCACCAAGGACATTCCAAAAGTGGCTCTTCCTCGCTGGACTTCTTACACCTACATGTGGAGATGCAAAAGTTGTAAAATTAATAGGTTGCAGTTTATCAAAATAGCCCTTCGAATATAGAAGCCCAATCGCATACCGAGCGATTAGTCCACCCAAGGAGTAGCCCACCATGCTCAGTTTCCGAATATCGTAACCTTGGCTTTCTAAACTTTCAAGGGCCTCTTCGACCTCGTGGGCGACACGCTCTCCACCACGCTCAATTCCATCGTAAGTGAGTGACCCAGCGTTACGCTTCACGGCCAGAATGTAGAGCTTATCTACATGCTTTTCTCGCAAGGCACCCGCGATATAGTCAAAATGGGAAGGATTACCATGCAACCTAGTCAACTAAATGTTAGCCCATTAGTTCTGAAGGAGCCTAGCTAGATATAAATTAGAGCCGCTGGAGAATCAAGAAATTAATCAACATAAAAACCAAGATAAGTAACTATATGAACTCTAATAGTTACATCCTCCAACAGAGGGCAACTCACCCATGAACGAGGACGCAGAGATGATCTGCATTCTTCTTGTTAGCTGGCGGATAGGGCCTAACTTCTTCCTCCATTGCAATGGAACCTCACACTGCTAGGATGAGAGAAGAAAATGAACGAGAAAAGATTTGGTGAAGGCGGCGTGTTGATTATAGGAGACTATTTTTATGTTCGCCTTCCTTATCGGCAATAACCAGTTGCAGTTTGCATTGTTTGCTTCCCGATTGGCGTTTTAACTTTACCGTTAGAACGGGCTGAACGGTGTTGACACGTGACGGCGAGCTTCAACGCAAGCTTCCAAAGTTTTAACCTCAAAACAGCCTTGAAACTCTCAGGCACCACGGCAAAGTTCTTCTCATTAAGCTCCTCAGTTGCTACACGGCACTGCGTCATTTGAACCAACCAGCAGGCCCATGCCAGTCAAACATACGGACTTTTGTCGAATCTCGCCGCACCCGGCGGCCAGTCTTTCACATAGGTGTCGAAATCAGCTTGATATGGGCAACTTCGGAACTCTTGAAGGGCCAAGTAAGGAACCACGTAAAGGAGGGTTGACCTTATAGGTTTAGCCACGAGGGTTAACCGGAATAAAAGCTCCTGTCTCATTCACATGTTTCGGAAAGGAACTGTGTGTATCAGTGCCACCACCCAGAATCAACTAGCTGCATCGCATCCGCACTTGTCCCGTGCTCGGGTCATATCATCTTATTCTTTAACGTCTTTGACAATTACGTCTCGTTTAAGGTCTACGCCAACGACACACCTCCCAAGCTACTTATATCGCTCCGGACTGGTTTAACATTTGGGTTACCGAAAAAAAGGACCCATTGGACGCGTCAATACTTTTTTTCATGCCCCAAGTCATTTGGAACCACGAATGAAGGAGAATACTTTTAAACTATCACAAATCTTGGGGCTGTCTCCAATAAACTCTTTTCCTGGTTTAAGTGTTAGTTAAACCTTATAACCTCTGCATCTGACACTGAACAAAGAAGCTTGAGAATGAAACATTGTATCTCAGCTTCATACAATATATTCATACTCCTCTCACCTTTGTAGAAAAGATCACCAGGAAGGAGCAATATTTGGCCCTCTATAAACACACCACAGGAGTGGATTAACATCATGTTTAATCATCTAGGGCTTTTCAAAGATGTTCTTTGTCCTGAGGGCAGCCGCTGTGTGCTCCTGAATTGCATTTTCTCTCATGCAGACAAAGAATCCGTCCCTGTGCCTGTTGCTCCTTTGCCAGCTTCGACTCCTGTACCCGAGAACGTAGCTCCAGCTACTGCAGCGGACGAGGGACCTGTCCGAAAGCGAAGGCGAGTAGACGCTACAACTGAGACTAAACCTCCACTTCCATCCAGTGTTAAAAAGGAAACAAGATCAGAAAATACACGAGATGTGGTTGTGAGAGAACGTCAAGAAGATGGAAAATCAACTTACCACTTGTATCGTGAAAATGCTCAAACTCTACGATCTGTAACAAAAGCAGTTTCCCCGCCTCCAGTTTCTCGTCGATCAACATCCGAGGTCACTCAAGGAAAGACACCCATCTCATCGCGCTCCGAAACCGTGAAGCCAACTGCTGTGAAAAATGGGACAACTTCTCACCAGAGACAGGTGAAAAAGGAGCCGCTAAACCCGAGAACCATTTCTAAATCTCCTGCATCGCATTCAGTTCGCATGGCCATTCTTACCAAGCTGCATAATGCCATGGTCAAGCTCAATAAACAAGTTATCGAAAAGGGCGATCCGTCCAAGAAAACTCTGATTTTGTCTGCTGATGAGGTCGTGGCAATGGCCTTAGATGAAGAGGAAAAGGCAGCAAAGGACCATTATTCTGTATATGCCAACGTTATCAAACTCCGTATTACAAAACTCATGAAGATGACCAGAGAAGAGTGGGAAGACAACGTGACGAAATATATTGTTACGAAATTCGCCCTGCCAACATCGGCAGCAGAGGATTCTACTAAAAAGCTGGAGGAGGATATATCCACGGGTCTGAGCACTCGAGAAGAAATAGCCATCCTTTCAAAGTTAAATGCGTCTCATGAAGTCCTACGCAAGGCTGGATATGTCACCACCCTTCCAACTAATGGGGAAATCGCAGAGGCCAAGCGCGGCGCCGAAGCAGCTCAGGGATGGGAACTATGCGAGCGCTGCAATGGAAGATTCCAAGTTTTCCCAGGCCGAAGGGAAGATGGTCTTTTAGCTACTGGAGGGCCTTGCACGTATCATCACGCAAAACCAATTCGACCACAGAAACAGAAAACAGACCTCATTACTGGCCACAGGGAATCATACTACCCATGCTGCAAGGAGACAGTTGGGACATCTGCCGGATGCACAAAAGCCGAATGGCATGTCTTCAAGGTATCAGAGGTTAAACGCCTTGCTGCCATTCTCCAGTTCAAGGAAACCCCCCGACAACCAAATAAACCTACACCTCCCCCAGTATGCTTTGACTGCGAAATGGGTTATACTACTCTAGGCCTTGAGCTCATCCGTCTTACAGCTATCTCATGGCCACAAGGGGAAAAGGTCCTTGACATTCTAGTAAAACCTATCGGGGAAATCCTAGACCTGAATTCTCGCTATTCTGGCGTCCGCCCAGAGCATTTCGCCAACGCTACACCTTACAACGCCAAGAAACCGCCATCATCGTCCCAGCTTTCTTTTATGGACAACAACAACCACAGCGGCATCCCTCCATCGCTCCCCGTCGTCGACTCCCCCCACGCTGCCCGTGCCCTCCTCTTCCAACACCTCCAACCTGAAACCCCTTTAATCGGGCACGCGCTCGAAAACGACCTGAAAGCATGCCGCATCATCCACCCCACCATCGTCGACAGTGCACTGCTATACCCACACCCGGGAGGTCTGCCATACCGCTTTGGCCTGCGGGCACTAACGAGCAAATTCCTTGGTCGCCATATACAGACTCACGGCGGCGAGATGGGGCATGATTCTATGGAGGATGCGAAGGCGACGGGCGACTTGGTTAGGGTTAAGGTGAGGGAGACGTGGGGGGCGTTGAAGAGGGCTGGGTATTCGTTTGAGAATGGGAAGTTAGTGGAGCCGCATGAAAGTGGGGCGGTACTGGGGTGAAGATGAATGGTGGTGTTCTGGGGCATGGAGCGCGGGTGAAGAAGAGGGAGGAGGTTGGGGGTGGGGGGGGGGGGGAATGTGAGAAGCGATAGACGCTTGATCCTCATTTTGGTTGCGGGGATATTTTTGCATGGGCTGCGTTTGTCTAGAGACCGCTTGTGCCGTTACATGACTTATTTTTCGGGGCTGATTTTGGCTGCTTATTTTCTATCTGTTCATAACACACAAGGACAATTATCATTTGTTGCAAGACTGCAACCCTCATGTGTCCGGTTATCCTGCTGCTACACGTCCAATGCCGCTCAAAAGACAAGTTTACGAATACTGTTAAGTTCGAAGAGCACAATTAAGGGAAAAACTGGAGATGGATATACTGCGAAACCCTACACCGGGAATAAAATTCGATTTCCTGGATTTAGTGAGATCCCTATCACGTAGTTGAAGAAAGGATTGTGCAATGTTTTCTTTCTTTAAAAAGAAAACCAACCTAAACTCCACTTAAAGATATAAACGTAGAGTATATCACGGCATCCATTCATCATCAAAGATAAGCGATGCCTAGGTTTGCACAACCGCATCAAACCCCATCCACCCCTTTTTTGAAACCCAAAATGCAGAATCTGATTCCTCAAACCTAATCCTCATCCTCATCTGCCCCGTCATTGACGACGTTGTAGAAGCGCAGCTCATATACACCCTTGGAGGTGGAGACGACACGCAGCCAATCGCGCAGCTGTTGCTTCTTGAGGAATTTCTTCGTCCTACACACAGTATTCAGTCAGCATCCACCTACATTTGGGGAGGGCGGTAAATTCCGCAAAATGCCAGGCCAGATACAGCCCTAGAGACACATGTGACTGTGGCATGGGAAATGGATGAAAAACGTACAGGTACTTCAAATACCGTCCAGAGAAAGGAATGTGTGTGACAACCTCGATCTTGCCATCTCCGACCTGGGAGATCTGGATGGAATCGCCAAGGTTGCCAACGCGGCCCTCAACCTTGATCTTGTCGTGCAGGAACTTCTCGAAGGCGGATACATCGAAGATTTTGTCGTTGGCGGGTTGGGAGGCGTTGATGATGTACTGTTTGCCATTTGGCGTTGGTTAGAGGATCGCATTGGAGGCGAAAGGAGGAGGGGGTTTGTTTGCACATGGAATGTATATAACATACCTTTTTCGTCACCTTCTGAGGCTTGCGGGCCTGTACTTTTGACATCACGAGAGGGTTGTTGGTTAGCCTACTGTTCCTGACACTCCTTCTCCGGGTGATAAAAGAGGTATTAATCCTTTTACAATCACTTGATACCAGTTCTGTTTTGCTTCTCTCCAGCTCTCCATCCATTCACCCCTCCATCATCCATCCTTTACCATGTACATGATAAAAGAGGAGAGGGACGGAGCAGAGGGAAAACGGCAAAAAGAAACCGGTTATCAAGGGGAAACGACAAAGCGGTTTGAGGTCGCAAGGCAGAGACATACAGTTTGAGGAGCCATTGTGAATTAGCGGAGGATGAGGATGATGTGGAATAGATCCGTGATGAGAGGCCGCAAAGAGGTCGATATCCTGCGGTATTCTTGTTGGAATCAGATATAATGTTTTTGGAGATTGGATGAAGTTTGCGAGTTGTTGATTAACAACGGGGGGGGGGGCATGTGGGATGAAAACTCTTGGCATCGAGTTGTGGAAGTTAATTAGGGTTAGGGTTATTGTGTCATGTGACTCACTCAGATGGTCAGTACAGCGACCATTGGAAATAGATGGAGCCCCACCCTTAATTACATATTCGGCTGATGGCATTTTGATATCTAGTAGCCTGTATGTTTTCCCAAAATACGATATTGATGCGTGCATTCATGGGTAATCACAAGCCTTACTATTGATTCATACATCATGTTGGACTGGACTGAACTAAGACAGAACTTACGGATTTTGAACACGGATGTTGAACATTCACTATTATCCTGCTCCGTAGGTGATGCAAAAATCCCGGAACAGCTGATTTCTGCAAATGCCATCCTCGCATGACCCATCTAACCGGTCATCAAATGCTCAAGGCAGTACTTCATCCAAGGAGTATCAGATCTGAATCTTTTAATCTTCTTACGTGACGTATCATTTGTCAGCCCTGACACCGTGTGATTGGTGGGTTGGACGAAGAGCGAATCAGCCTGCGAAGAGGTGTGTTTTTGGAGTTTCGGGCCGACCCCAATAGCAAAGTATAGTATAAATACCTTTTGAGACAGACAAATGAGTCATCTGATTGCAGAATGTTTGGACGTGAGTGATCAAAGATTTCTAATCATGTGGCGGACCTTTTTCTTCTTGAAGCTACGTGAGTTTTTACATATCTAGCCCGCAACATACCGACTCATGGGAAGTTGCGGAGCATCCAGCGTTGGGAGTTGCGGTTGGTTTAACTATAACCAGGGCAATCTCGATTGTGGTCTCGCGTCACGAAAAGTTTTTGGTACGTTCGATTAGCTTTGGGGCACTCGGGAGGGATGAAGAAATCTGTCCGTTCCCTTCGAGGAGTTATCTCCGAGAAATTATTCTTAGTAGTACAGTGAGGAAAGGTTTGATCAAACTACACGCCACGATGACGAAAGGCTTCCCTGGAACCGAGGGAGGTTGGGCATTATATTAAGTGTCAGCCACTTCCGAGTGGGTCTTGGATGAGGCTCCCCTTAAATTAACTATTATTGGCACTCTGTTGACACAACTCACCTTGATGGCGAGATATTCCAGAAATGGGGGGCTAACCCAACCGTATAGTTCGGATTTTTTTGAGTCGAACGCATTATTTATATATTCTTGGAAGCTCTGCTCTTCCGAGGAATTCCATATATTAATCATACGGTACATGATGGACTACACAGTCAGTCTAATAATAGTAGTTCTATGGAAATCAAGCATTAACCAGTTAGTTTAACTTATATTAGGGATATTAGTAAGAGCATTTGAACCAAGGTTCCACCGGGGCATCATCATCAGCCATCAGCACCTTCCAAAGTTCGTCATTCCTTGCTTGGCTGCGGGTTAGCTGAGTAACGGTAACTGACTACTTGAGCGGTTCCTTCCCCCGCCACCACCCCATCAACATCAACATCAACCAAACCATCGGCTTTTATATCTCTATACCCACCTTTCCGAACTGGAGATTCTTATTTTATTTGCTACATTTCCCTTAACGTTCCCGCATTACGACAGCCGCCAAAGTGTTTCGTACTAGGCCTATCTCAACTGTTTCCATAGCAAAGTATCTTAAAAAGAGACCTCGCCCAGTCGTCATGTCCTCTGCCACTTCTTTCTACGACTTCCAGCCGCTAGACAGTACGTGAAAACATCTATCCACCCAAGAGATAACAGATCCGGAAGAAAAGGGAAAAGTTAATGAATTCAGAACAAGGAGAGAGAAATTCTAACGTTCCAAACAGAAAAGGGCGAACCCTTCCCCCTGACTGGCCTCAAAGGCAAAGTCGTCCTCATCGTTAACACCGCCTCCAAATGCGGCTTCACTCCACAATTCAAGGGTCTCGAATCCCTCTACACCTCCCTCTCGACTACCTACCCTGGTAAATTCACCATCATCGGCTTTCCCTGCAACCAATTCGGCTCGCAGGAGCCAGGAACCAATGACGAAATCCAATCCTTTTGCTCCGCCAACTACGGCGTCACGTTCCCTGTCCTGAGCAAAGTCGACGTGAACGGCGAAAACGCGGCCCCTCTGTGGAAATGGCTCAAGTCTGAGATGCCCGGTATCATGGGCATGAAGCGTGTGAAGTGGAACTTTGAGAAGTTTTTGGTCAGTGCGGATGGAAAGGTTGTCCATCGTTGGGCGAGCTTTACGAAGCCTGAGTCGCTGAGACATGCGATTGAGAAGGAGATCCATAAGGCCGAGGGACAACCTGCGGAACAGGAACCAGCTACCGAGGTTCCGACGGTGAAACCTGAAGAGCAACGTCCTGAGGCTTCACAACCTTCTCAGCCTTCGCAGCTGTGATTGTGTGTGGTTTTGCCGAGTTGAAAGGACAGTTGCGTCTTGGATATAAGATGTTTCAAGATTCCCCATAGATGGCGGATGGCGTATTGTGGATGGTATTGTCTTCTCCGCCATTCTTCTCTTTTCTTTTTTTCTTTTTTCTTTTTTCTTTTTTCCTTTTTTTTTTTTTTTTGTTGGCTTTAGTTTACATGTTGATATGCATTTCCTCTGGAGGAATTTCGGGGCGTTTGTTAATTTATTCTTATGCCAGACCCCCTTTCCCCCAAGAAAAGGACCGGGCGGTTCACTACCCCATTCAGCATTCTTAACACACTGTATCAGAAGATTCCTCGTCGTGTTCATTGTTTTGTTTTGTTTTTGTATACATATTTTGTTGTAATGTTGTGTCTTGTTCCCCCTTTCCTCTCCCCTAATGTATGTGTCTGTTTCTGCTCCATCCTCAAACTTTCATGATACCGAAGATTCGTCTGGTTTTTATAGAATTATCAAAACACAAACGCAAATTGCATGTATAATTATACCAAGTTTAATTTTTAATTTTTTTTTAATTTATTTTTATTTTAATTTCTTATTCCGAATCGGATCGTTTGTTAATTAACGGCACTGTTTCCCATTTTATCTATAGGTGTATATACCTATGGATGCACATACATCTTGTTTTCATTTTAGATTCAAAACCCATTCATTCACTCATTCCCAGCTGCAGAAGGCTTGGGGACCAAATTTCGGAGAGCCAGGTCATACACGACGTCTTCGACTTTCTTAACCTGTTCACCAGAGTTAGAAAGGACTGAGTGGATGATGTCAAAGCTCGGTAAAAATAGGAAAGGGCATACGTTATATTTAATCCCATCGAACCTCTTGCGCAGACTGTCGTTTTTCAGATTCAGCAGCTGGAAGCCGGCAAAGAGCTCTGAGACGAACTTGCTAATCTGTAGCGGACGAGAGTAGTCTCCCAGCGTTACTGAGTTGACGGCTAGCCGGCTCTGGCGCATCGTGGGGTGTTTAATGGATGGTTTTGACTTTTTTGCGGAGAGAGAGAGTGGAGGGGGGGGAACATACCAGCTCCTCAATGAGCGATATCAAGGCTTGCAAATAGTCTTCGATGGATAGGTGGAAGGAATCTTGGTCCTTGAGGTTGACGGGGACTGTGGCTGTCATTTAGCAAATATATTTTAGAAATGTTGGGTGGAATGTAGAAGATGAAAAGTAACATAGACCTACCACCCAAAAACTGCCCAACCTCCTCAATCGTCAAGAAGCCCTTTGCTTTCTCATCGCGCGCGTCTTTCAAGCCACCTAGCCATGCGCAGAATTGGATGGTGAATACCTTGTTGACATGTTAGACAAGGTCACGTGGTTGACCAAGAGACGCAGATTAATAACGATGGATATGGGAGGCTGACCAGATTCTGCAACTCGCGACTCCAGATGTGGTGATACTTGTAGAAGGGGTGTTTGGATGCGACTGAGACAAGATGAGTGACATCTTCCTTTTGCGCGTGGATTTCTTGAGATGCTTCAACGAGGAACGGGGTTACTGTGAATGTTTTATTCGATTAGAATGTCTAGTAAGGGAACATAGGAATGGAGGAGATGAAGTTTTTTTTTTTTTGGTTTCAGAGGTTCTGTATGTGTGATACAGGCTGCCCTGCTGACCTGCGCATGCATAACAAGCACAACTTCGGGTAAACAAGTGATCAGCAGAAAAACTTTGCAGTTGCGCAGATAGATATGTTTTTCCAACGTCATCGAGGCCCCCCTCCAATCAAGGAAAAGTATACATGACGTTCGTATGAAACGATTTCAATGACCAGTGTGTATTCCGTGGCGGCAAACAAAAAAGATATGCTTATATAAAATGGCATTTTGAGCATGAATATCAAACTTGGGGCGAAGTTGTAACGCACACTGGTCTGATGGGGTTGAATGAGCTCGCGATAATATGGCTAGGATTGATCGACCTGTTCGACCAGACGAGAAGACACCAGGTCAGCTCAATGCCAAATAATAATGCTCGACATATTTATGTATATCAAGTGAGGTTTTTCAGGAGAATTCATTCAAGCCTGCAAGTTAAATCATATCCACCTCCCATGGGCGCTGAGTGCTGGTGGTCTACGGCGAATATATCTCTATTGGCTTGTAGAGACGGGAAAGTGAGAACACACCTCGTTTGGATAGAGTCCAGACAATCTCTTTAAGTTCCTGAAAAACAGCAGTGAGATACAATACCAAACAAATCAAGGTTGAAGCTTACATCATGAATCCGGCTCTCTTGGTCTATCTTCGCCTGTAGGCTTTCAAATATAGCAGCATCAATCATGATTACTGCGGAGTACAAAAGTTATTTTAATAGAATAGACAAAAGAGAAGAGAGGAGAAATCCAGTTCTTACATTTAAACAATTTATGTTTTTATTAATATGAATTATCTGTTGGACGGCTGAGTTGGATTGTATTGGCCGCTATCAACTTTGGGGTATATTCTGTGTTGGGGGGGGGGGGGGGGGCTAGTCCGTAATAGGAAGCCTAAGCTCCAAAATTATCTTATCAATGTGAACAGCAAGACGAAGCCTTTTTAAAGCTTTGTTAAACATTTCTTTCAAATGAGGTCTGAGAAGGCTTTTGAGCTGAACTATTTCCACCGTGATAATTAATTTATGGTTTATGGAGGATAACATTAAAACTAGCTTGCCAAGATCTGAACTGTTGCAACACATTGGCTTGTCACGTGGATGAGCTAGGCCGGATTGGGGCGAGAGGGGGTAAGAACGTTCCTGGGCCGTAGCTGGTCAAGGTGTTCACATCTATCGTATATAAATGACCAAGATTTTCATTCCCATTATAATTCAGAACATATTTTTTATTCTAAGTAAAAGTATAGGAGGCCATATCTAGTCTTATATGCTCTTTAAATAGGTTGTAGCACACGAGCCGTATCAACTAATAAATCAACTCATTAAAGTTATTTGAGTAACTGAGTGAAATAAATGAAAGAACCAAGAGAGCTGACAGTGATAAAACTAAGTTTGTAACTGCATCTGTGCAGCACAGCTACAGCATCTTAGCAAAGTATGCTTTGAGAATCAGCAAACATTTAAAACTCTGAACTTTAATTTAACCGCTGATCCAAACCTCAAATCCCTGGTGTTGAGAGCAATATTACAAATAAAAAAAAAAAAAATCAAGGGATATAGAATAACAAGAACATGGAACAAATAATTCTCTTCTTCAAACCATCGGTCAAGCCGACGAATTAATGAAAAGAATTTTCGCGTCACTAGGTGATAGTGTAAGACCAAGGACACGGTGCCAAAGGACATGCGCAAGCACAGAGGTCCAATCGCGCGATCCAAAAATGGGATTAATCAATGTTGTATTCCTTAGAATACTTTCAGAGATTAAACTGAAAAGAACAGATACTACACTTGATCTTAGCCTTACGGCAAAGAGAGCTGGAGAAGAAAAGAGAAAAAAAAAATTTAAAAGAGGGCGGGCGGGTGGAAGTATTTATACGATCGGTGGGACAGGGATTGATGGCGCTAGTGATAACCGAAATTAAAAAGGCGATGATGATTGGCTGGCTATCAAAGTGGGCTGGATGAGTCAGCGGGCTGACTTTTGCCACGAGATGAGTTTGATATTCTTGCAAACAAGGCAAACAGGCGGCAGCGGCACCTGGCAGTGACTTTTGCTTCCAAAAAGTCCAAGGCCCAAGGTAAGAACTCTAAGTGAAGGACGGACTGAGGGGGACTGTCAAATATCAACATGTGTAAATGTACGTTGAATACCTCGAATACGTCGCCTGTAGCGGAATGCCGCTATTGCTAATATACCGCGACTGTTACATTTACAAGATGAAGAAAAACCTGTATTCCCCTCATTTAGGTGAACTTTTCATTAGATACCATGGTGTGGAGAGGGGGGGGGGGTTCTTTGATTATGCTCAGAGGATCGGTAGATTTTGAATATACAGCAGATTAGAGCTAAAAGTTCTTTTCTCATCTTCTTTTTTATCACCATCACCAGAAACTATCATCCCGCAGTGCGCTAGAAATTTAAAATGCACCTGCTTCAAGCTCATCATTCACCTTCATTAATTGAACAACCTACAGCTCACTCCATTCCATCACCCAGCTACATGTACCCTCTAAGATAATCCAAGAAGATAAACAAAGTATTCATCCCACATACACACATCCCTTCATATACCTCATAATGACAACCAAAAAAAAAAAAAAAAAAAAAAAAAAAAAAAAAAGGTGCAACTCCCACACCCCTCCCTACTCCGTTCTACAGTTTATTCCAACTGCCCCGCCAAAATATCCACGTCCAACTCCTCCATAACCCCCAACACAACCCCCAAACTTTCCATGAACCCATTCACAGCCACACGCAGCATCCGGTTCGTCGTCGCCCGGTACTCCGTCTGCAGTACTGTTAGCTCCTCCCCCTCTTCTTCTCCGTCCCCTTCTCCCTGATCTCCTTCTTTCTTTTCATTTACTTCCCCCTCCGTCCTGTTCGGTATAGGAATGTCTATTCCTTGGCCTGGCGTGCGGGGTTGAGGGGTTGTAGCTGTTGATGTAGATGTAGATGTAGCTGTAGTTGAAACTAAAGACGAAGCGGGAAGTGGCTGTGAACTCAATTCTTGCTGCTGCTGCTGCTGCTGTGGTTGTGGTGGGCGTGGGCGCGTAAGACGGAACGAGCGACGGACGAAAGGCGAGAGTTCGGAGTCGACTTGTAGAGCTCGCAGGGCAGCGGAGGCGAGACGGTGAGTGGGGAGCGGGAGGGAGATTATTCTGTTTTGTTTTTTTTCCCCTGCTATTAGTGTTCCTTTATGTGATTTACTGATTCACTCATTCATAGTCTGCCTTTTGCTTTTGTCTGGGGGATCCGGGGGACTTTTTACAGGGAGTATGGGAAATCTGATTCTAGGGTTGACTTGGACGAAGAGGGGTTGGCCATGGTGGGTTGAGATGGTGAGGTGGCGAGGTGTGCTGATAGGGGTTTTCGATGCTTGTTCAACTTGTCTGATTGAATGGCGTTTCTTCTTTCTCTCTTCGTGTGATATGAGGCGGGAGGGGGTTAATGAAGCAGTTGTGTTAACTCATGGTGTGAGGTTGTAATCCTTGCAACTTTAAGTTCCCGAGTTGAGTGCGGATGGTAAATAAATTCTCTGTTCTTCTTAATAAAAAGTTATGAAAAGTGGTTTTATTTAAATGGGAAAGTATTTATTTCCTTTACTCTGTCACATGGCAGGTGTTCAGGATGTTGTTAGGATGCGATGATGATGATTCGCGACGATATTTAATCTAGACCTCGATGTAAGATTAGAGTTTTGTCGGCCACGTTATATTGGAAGTTCGCACAGACCTTTCAGAATTTCGTGGGTGATTATGCATCTAACCTATGATACATACTAACTTCTGTAGATAACTAGTTAACATTATTAGTTAATATTAATTTTCAAATCTGTAGGAATTGATAGTTGTTGTTTTTTCATGAGTAACTATTACTAATACTTGGTAATCATGTTGAACTGACAAAAGTATATTTATTCATTCTGCCTTGACCCTCATCCAAATGTGTTGTTGGACAAAGCTGATACCAACACTAAACTTGAAGGTATGACGCACATTATGATGAGCACATACACTTGGTATGAAAATAGAGGAGATGGGACATATGACTGACAATTTTATGGAGGTTCGCGAGCACCCTCTCAATAGATGCAAAGTCATGATGGCTATATTATTTCTATCGACCCAACAAAAGCAGCAACAAATTCATCGGAGTGCGCCACCCACGGGCCTTTTGACACAACGGTAACTATGTATTTAACGTACCCCGCACCACCAGGGGAGCAGTGCGCTTGTCGATGTTGTTCGTCGACAGTTCTGACACCCAAATGATAATTGTTAACCCTAAGTTGTCGTGATGGGAAAACACACGGTCGGATAGATTAGACCAAGCTCTCTTGGGGCAGAATTGAAGAATCTATGTATTGGATTGCATCAACCGCGCTCTTGTCCTTTGTAGAGTGTCAGAGGTTTGTTGTGGAAAATATCATTTCCATAAAGCGCCCTTTTCAAGTTATCCGCCGGTTGCGCCTACTCTGTAGATATTCAGGTGTCGTGTATTGGTGACCATAAAGACGACCAAATGAAAAGATCATCATATGACCTGACACTGAGATGTTATTATGGTTACTTGTTTTGGTATTTAATTTCCCACTCCCTCTCTGGGACGGACGGCGCATGGTTGTGGTTGTTGTTATCATTTGGGAGGGGGACGTTGAATGCTGGATGTTGTCATGTTGACCTCAGCCTCCCAGATGAGACGGCAAGACGCCGCGCTATCCCCGATCGGGCAGCGGTTGCCCTGCCAACCACCGCCCGCTAAACCCAAACAGGCACTAACCACAACAATCATGCACCTTGCCAATCAGCGGCGATCGTTGTCACCTTCTTCTTCCTCTTCTTCTTCTTCTTCTTCTTCTTCTTATCCCCAGTCCAGGTTTATTACTCTTCTTAACAGCCTCCAACCTCCAATTTTCTCTGCTCCGGATACCTTTGGCTGCTGTCCGGCTGCTCTCCTGCTCTCCTGCTCCCCATTCTTTCCTCTTACCCATATATATATACCTCCCGCTATCGCTGCAGTGGAAGAGAAGTATACCTCTGCTGCTTGCCATTGTTAGCTTCCCGTCCCATCCAGAGATCTCAAAGATACTAAATAGACCCATCTGGGACCATGCCCCTCTGACGCACGAGTGCTACCTATCCTATTCTTCCCCGTACTCCTTTCTTCTTTGGCGACCATCTCTATATCAGATATTCTTCTGTCATTCCCTTACCCTAATTATTACCTGATATCATTTGAAATTCTCGCCGCGCAGATAATATCGTCGCCATACTTCTCTCTCTCAATCTCTATAATTAATCGCCTGCCAAAATGCCATCCGTAGGAGGTTCCTATGGGCAGGTGATTGAGTATATTCAAGGTACGTCTGTTTTGTGTGGCGAGACCCCACATTGTTCCGACGAAAGTGAGAAAAAATAAATAAATAAATAAAAATAATAAAATAAAAACCCACCATTCTAATTTCATATCCCAATCGGTAGACCGACTCTATCTTGCATCTTATACCCACAAACCGAGCGAATCCACTCCATTCCAGTTTCCCACGCAACCAAAGTCCCCAAGCAAGAGGGCCTTCAAGACTCAACCAACAGCAGGGAGCGCACCAAAAAATAACCACCCGGTATATTTCACAGTTGACGACTACCTTCTTTATAATTCCTTCCATGCCGATTTTGGCCCTCTGCACATTGGTCACCTGTACCGTTTCGCGGTCCATTTCCATGAAATATTGGGGGACCCTACAAACAATGACCGTGCTGTTGTTTTCTGGAGCAAGCCTGATGCCAGAAGTCGTGCCAATGCAGCTTGCTTGGTTGCATGCTACATGGTCCTGATTCAATCGTGGCCTCCTCACTTGGCTCTGGCACCCATTGCACAGGCAGACCCTCCATATATGCCTTTCAGAGATGCAGGATACAGTCAGGCAGATTTCGTTCTGACAATCCAGGACATAGTGTATGGTGTGTGGAAGGCGAGGGAAGAAGGACTTTGTGGGTTGAAGGACTTCAGTCTAGAAGAGTGAGTCTTGTGCCATTGATTTCGTGTAAAGGGCCTTTTCTTGAATTCTGGAATTCTGACCTAGATGTAGGTATGAAAAATATGAGCGCGTGGACATGGGAGATTTTAACTGGATTACACCGCACTATCTCGCATTTGCGTCGCCGCAGCATCAACCAGTTGAGCCAATCCCACAAAACACAGCAGAATATGCCGCTTTGCCTTCAACAATTTCTGAAGTGCTCAGTTCGGATCTTCCTGTTCCTTTTAAGAATGTCCTCTCTCATTTTTCGTCCCGTAACATTGGACTGGTCGTCAGACTAAACTCGGAGCTCTATAGCCCGTCATACTTCACTGCAATGGGCATTAGCCATATGGATATGATATTTGAAGATGGGACATGTCCGCCACTGCCATTAGTCCGACGATTCATCAAAATCGCACACGAGATGATCCACAAGAAAAAGGGAATAGCGGTGCATTGTAAGGCGGGGCTTGGTCGTACAGGCTGCCTGATTGGAGCGTACCTGATTTACCGTTATGGGTTCACAGCAAATGAGGTTATTGCTTTCATGAGGTTCATGCGACCGGGGATGGTTGTTGGGCCTCAGCAACATTGGCTCCATCTCAACCAGGGCAGCTTCCGTGAATGGTGGTTTGAAGACACCCTCAAAGAGAAACTGGCATTATCCAACCCAACAACCCCTGGCAAATCAATCCAAAAGCAGCGCATGACCAGCAATGGGCAGACCGCCACTCCACCAAACCCAACCAGTCCAAAACGTCATGCGCTTGGCGAGATTGACAACAATGAAGCTTCCGGGTATGCGGATGATACGCTACCCGCTCCCACGCCAGGGCAACCGCGTAAATCACACCAGAAGGATTCGAGACATCACCCGTATGCCCGTACCGTATCGTTAGGGTTAAGAGATGAGGCGGGTCTAGAGGCAACTTCTAGGAATGGAACTGCTTCAACAAAAGACGTTCGTCGCAGACTGGCAGATCACAGCGAGAGTGAGGAAGAGCTTCAACTCCAAATGCTTGCTAGGCGCGGGTCCTCGCGGTCCCCCATCTCCTCACCCCAGCGGTCCATGAGCCACTCCACCAATGCCACTATCGGATTGAGCATTCATGAAGATGTGGAGAATTACGGAGGCGAAGAGCAACTGAAGACGCAAAGCTCGACGGTATCAATGGCTACTACTAAGAGTGGGAGCGGTGTGCTTGGTGTCGGGAAGGTTCGTGGGAGTCCGAGGAGGGTTGAAGGGAAGACCGATAAGGGTGTGAGGAAACATAGTGGGCGGATTGGGAGTGCCGGTGGGGTTACGAGGCTGAAGTAATTCTACATGGATGGAGAAATGTATGCATGCGTTATCCGAAAACGCGGCTATTCCGGTACGGGAAATGCGATACACGACCTTTCTTCTCTCCCGATGTTCCTTTCCAATGATGTACAGTTTGTTGCTGCTCCTTTTTTCCCGCTGTGAAATCCCCTGCATGGCTGCTGGCAAGGCGTTCGTTGGAGCTCTCTTTTATATTCCTCATTCTTTTCTTTTCCTTTTCTCTTTTTGTTATTTCAACTTTATAAAGATTCCTTTTTCTTTCTTTCTTTTTTTCTTTTTTGCCCTTTTTCGAAGGTTATTGTTTTATGTTGGACGGTGACGAGGGTTATAAATACATACAGATGTCATTCTTCTAAGCCTCCTTTTTTTTTTTTTTTTTTTTTTTTTTTTTTTTTTTTCGGTTTTTGGCTAAAGATGCCTTGATGTTTTTCTTCCTATTTTTTGGGCTTTTTGCTCTCTGCTTTTGTCGGAGTAGTGAAGGTGTTTGGCATGTACTGTACTTAAATATATCTTTATTTTCATGCTATTTCAGTCTGGTGTGGCTTTAATGGTTCGATCATCAGCGCTTGGCGCTTAGTTAACTGTGATGTCGAGCGAAGACCATAGCCGTTAACTAGCAGCTAACGACCCACCCGTTTTCTGCTACAAACTAACTACAACACGGTCAAACGCTCCATCGGCGCCACTGCTCTATGGAGCAACAAGACCATAACCTACGAAAAGCATATAGCCGGCTACCATTCCGTCGAGTAACCTATCCCTTGAGAAGAACTGTCCCCCTCGACAATGGCCACCACTCTCCCCATCCCCCTCCCTCACTCTGAGATGGGAGCTCTTTCCAGTTTACCCCCGGAAGTCCTCCACATGATTCTCGCCCGACTCGATCTACCCACCCTTACCGACTTCTAACGGGGAAACCAAACTGCAATGGCCCTCATACGCCGCCTGCCAATTCCTCTACAACGCCCTCCGCACACAGACTTGTAACTACTGCCGGCAGTTTGCCGGCTACCTCTACCTCCTCGCAACTTGCCGCGTCTGTCGCTCCTGTTTCTCCACAAAAAACTCCCTACCTCCCTCTCTCACATTCCCAGGCCTGTTCCGGACTCTCCTTAGCGGATGGACACCTCCAAAACGTACCATCCGTGCAATATTTGCCGGGATGTTAATCTGCGTCGAAAATTCAAGTGCCCCGAGTGCATCAAACTGTTTGATCCTGATGCCCTTGGCCGCGATGTTGTCTTCATGCATGAACCAGAATCACTGCGCCATAGCAGATTTTGGTTAGCGTACAGCGTGATTATGGAGAGGTGACGGGCCCTCTCGCGCCATGCGGCGGATCGGGTTGCCGCCACCACACCAACCAGGGCCCGCTATGCGTCTTCTTTAGATCACAGGGAACAAAAGACTGACAATCATCAGTATTTAAGTTATGGCTTCTGATAGAGATTGTTGAACGAAGTGAGGCGTTTCGAAACATGTGGCCCTGATATCGCTGGACCACGGAACTGCATGTGCTTGTTAGCTGTGCAGAGAGGATAAATAGAGTATACTTCAAATCCTGATCTATCACGAACATGTTTTAAGTATTTCCAAACAAAGTTGCTGCAATTTTAGAAGTATAGATGCAGTACTAAGTACATCATATGCTGCTCCGAGGATGACTACCTCTCCAGTGATATGATGTTGTTAGTAAGTGCTCCTTTAATTCTAATTATGCTCCCCAAACGTATAATAAAACGAGACATGAATATTTACATCTGAAAGTCCAGTTTTTTGAAGCAGTTAAAGAGAATTAGCTATTCTTATGCGTCGTAGGTGTTTTAGGCATGAGCCATGCCGGCCACCAGTTTTGAACAGCAGTGGAGACAGAGGCACAGAAGACTGCGAGAAGCACCCTTATGCTCAGGAGTTCAATAAGCTTTTGCAGTCCAGAAATAGAGTTGTGAAAGATTCTCAGAACCTCCCATTTACCTGATGGTTGAATAAGTTCTTGGGGAACGACAACCATAATACCTTCTTCTCCAGTAAAGCGCAATCGCACGGCTCTGTTGATCCTCCTGTCAAAACTTCCAGCATCATCGTCAGAAGTAAACTCGTAGATAATATCGTCGACGTTATGCGCGTCAGAAGACATTTCAATTTGCTGCCCGACCCTTTCAGCGACCTTTGCTGCCCAACAATTTTGGATGGCCCTTTTGTTTGGAAACTTGACGATGATGCACCCGGTAGAAAGCGCAGTTGCATTTACTGCACCGTGGAAAAATACAAGTATCTCTTGAAGCTCTTCAAAATCCAATATTCGGTGGCAGCTCAACCTGCTGAGAGTAATGCCATTGTCGATAAGAGTGGAGTCGAGAACGTGATGCGATGTTGGAAATGGAGCAAGAACTTTGAATTCCCTCCCTGCGGCTTCTGTCCCATCATACTGGACTGAATGGAGGGAATTGGAGGTAACCAAGGAAGGCTTGTCGGTGGTTTCGCAGACAAAAAAGACCTTTCTTTCTTTTAGTGACTGGTTATAGGTTCGAACCAACGATTCAATTTCCCGCTGGACATATGTTGATTTCTCCCCAAGCATTTGCAACCCTGGATCTATGATATCAGACGACAGTGCTGTAGGGTTTAACATAATATATCAGAAATGGAATCTCAGCTAAGACAGCATGTAAAGGACCAGAGCTATTGATACTCACCTGCGACGGGCCGAATAACCGGCAGAACCAGCTGTTTCTGCTCGGAATCCCTGATACGCTGTTCCCCACGCGGTGACATTTCTTTAGATTATAATTTCAAAGTATATTATGATACTTGAAGTAGTGGCTGTGTTTCAGATATCAGCATTTGATGGAGGCTGCTTTCAATTTCACCAGAGTCGCAAGTCGGGAATTCTATGCTTGAAAATGTGGGGAATTTGTTGCATTTTTAAGAGCGAGAATCTAAAATTCTTTTTCACCGACTAGTAAATCTGCGTTCTAAGCCATATGAGGTTGATTGATGTCATTATATTTTATCAAATAGTTTATTTATCTTCGTTCCTTGGTTGCGGTTTGTGAATTGTTTCCAAGTACAGTTGTTCCTTGAAGGTTTATCTTGCTGGGTGAAGGAATGAACCCAAGGGCTAAGCTGGGACACTGGACTCCAGCTAGAGATTCGAAAATACCTACCTCTAGATATGCTTTTAGCCTGTAAAATCATTAGTTGCGGATCATGGGGGTGAAATGAAAGAAATTTAAGGTGTTTTTTCAAGGTGGTCAAGAGACAATGACGTCAATTGCGGCCGGCTTCCGCCTGAGGATTGCCGAGAACTTTAATTTTTGACACCCATTGCCGAAGGCGACGTCGCTTATCGAACAGTCGATTATGAATAAACTTCATTTTGGAGTTTAGAGACGATTACGATAGCTTGACCGTTTTAGAGTTTAATGTCAGACAAGTGCTTTATGAGCCACAATACACCAACATGATAAATATATTCTACGTAGTCTGGGAGATAAGCCCAGTGGAGAGAATAGTATGATTTTCCTGTTCACTAGCCTGCTAGGGCTGTTTATGTCTTTCTTCGAAGCTGCAATACCCGTACTTCTCAGTCATTGCTGCCTGGGAAGCGGGTTGGTGGGATTTGATGAAACGTGGAGTGAATCCAAATGAAGAGCGAACAGCGTCTGCCATGAGATGCCCAAACCTGTCTTCTAATGGCTCAGAAAGTAAATATATGCGATACCGTTGACCATTTGTCCTTTCCTGTAGAATAACTTGGTGAGACTACCAGATTTCGCTGCAATACCTGAGTTGAATTCGGAATGGCTGGAGTTCATCCGGAGCGAGCCAGCTATCCAGGAGCCGGAAACCCTCAGTTGACCTGGAGACTGAGCGGCGGTTGCGCTCTAGGCAGATATTAGATAGAAATGGTGCCTATCTGTCGCAATATGAACCTAGGTTGGCGCAAGCTGTTGCCAGAGATTCTACTGTGACCGCTGGAGATGGAGTAAGTATTCCAATCAGGATATACGATGGCAATCAGTCAGCGAACCGCCCGGTGGTAATATTCTGTCATCGTGGTGGGCTGACAGGCTGGGATCTCGATACCAGAAGATTGTATGTTTTTCTATCGCCTCCTAACATTTATATCTGTGCTGTTGTTTGAATGAAGAAGCTAATTCTGGAAATATCTGTATTTGTCACATATAAGTACCATGAAGACGCATGGCAATTAACTGTGCCACAGTCGTTATCAGTGTTGCATATCGGCTCGCTCCTGAAAATTCATATCCGATACCGATTAATGATGCATGGGACAGCTTCTTGAACATCGCGAACAACAATCCCACGACTCTCTTACCAAAGAACACCGGATCCACCAATTTTTATTATTGCGGGCACTCCATCTGGCAGACATCTAGCTGCCATAGTGTCTCAGTTGGCAACAGCGCATCTCTAAAGACATTGGATATCCCAACTTTGGCAGTATGCGGTGTCGTTCTCCGGAATCCGGCCACCGTTTACGGTGCAGAGAAACAGTACATACCGCCTCGGTTTAGGGATATCCATCAATCGTGGGTGCTAGAATTGGATCACCCGCGTCTCTTCAGAGAGGAGATGAAGAAAGTCCACGGTAAGAATTTACTTCACTCTTCTGTTTTAATGAATAAATTAGCAACAGCTAATTAACATATTCCTCGCTACCGAAGACCTCTATGGTGTTCCTGATTCCGAAAAGTGGATCCTCTTGCCCATCCACTATGGCGTGACCTGACCAGTCTACCGCAAACCTTTATTCAGATTTGCGGGATCGATATATTCAGAGATGATGTAGTTTGCTATGCCGCTGGTTTGGATGATGCGGGAGTTGACGTTCAATCGAAGATGTACGAAGTACTTATCAAGCATCAAGTAACATTTCGTCTTGTACTGGGACGTGAAATGTGCTAATCCTGCTAATCCGTGTGAAGGATCTCCCGCATTTGTTTTGGCTGCAGGCGCCGCAGTTGGAGATATCGCGGAAGGTAGAACAGGACTGTGTTGATGGGATCAACTGGATAATCAGCAAAAGGCAGACGAAAACTCCAAACTAACACTCTTTTATGCAACGTGGGGAATAATGAATGGATGTATGTATGTATGTATAAATGTATAGACATGAACTAATTAGCATAGAGATGTGTTGAACACCTGCAGCGCTGTTGTTCAGGAGGCAAATTGGGGACGGTGTGTCCACTCATTTAGTTTGCAAGTTGCCTGTTATTCTACAACTGGCTAGCTTCGCATATGGATTCACCAATGAAAAAAGCTGTTCTTGATATTATTAACACTGTGGGGGTTGATATTTAAAACTCTAGGATAAAAAAGCTTATCATTGGAGGGAGCTGTGGGAATCGATCGTTAACGCTGATGGGATTGGAAGAACGCCAAATGGTTATGCAGTTACGACGTCTTGAAGTTTGAAGTTAAATAGTTAATTGCAAAATGGGCCATTACGGGGTTTATTTTATTTTATTTTATTTTATTTTTCAGTCGTGAATGAAATGAACTTAAGCCGTATCTCAACTGATTACCTGCTCTATCAATGCTTCCGCTTGATAAGGTGGCAAATTATATTTCATCATCATATTGGTTGATGATTTATGTTCAACATTTTCTAACTCCTAGCGTTGATTTCGAGTTACCCACCATGGGGTTAGAGGAGGGGAAGTGGATTTTTCACCGTTGCCAATATGAATGATTCGACATCCCCGTGGGTAGTGCTGAAGAAAATACATAAGGGCGAACACGTTCCGTTGAATAGAGAAAGCGCTTGATACTGAAAAGGATGAGGATAACTTGCGAACAATTTGATTGTTCTATCATGGACAACAAAACTTTCGACGTGCGCATCCATACATGTGCCTGAAGATCTATCACTGCGCAAAGTCTGCTTTCGACTAAGGACTATTTGGGATGTATAACTACTGACCATGAGAATAACATAATCATGCAGAAGGCTTATGTGCACTATCATTTCGCAACTCTGCCGGCGCACTGCCATTCATCTTAAAGTATCCCGGCTGCAGCTTCTGAAGAACCTGCTCGGGATCATCGTACAACGACACCTCCCTCAGCCGCTGAACAATTTCAGGCCCATAACTAGAGATCACGTCCTGAAACTGGCTGGCATAGTTCATAAAAAGATAGTCGACATGGAGGCCGGATTCTTTGGCTTCTTCCCTGATCGTCTCTAACATGATGGAGAAGGCCTGATAGATTGTCATGTCGTCAGTCTCGTTAGACCAGGATGCGGAGAGGAGGAGAACGGCATACGGTCCGCCTTCGGCTGGAAGCCCAAATGTATTACCCTTCATTCGCGACAGCATCGATTCGGTGATGGTTTGGAAAATGCAGTCGGCTTTTATGTTCCTGATATGTTTGAGTGACTGAGTGGTCGCAAGAAATGTGTCCACGACAAATTCCGCAAGCTCAAAGTCCAATCGAAAAGTGTATGTCCAGTGGGTATTTCGAAGCCCTGATGGGGTTTCATTTGCCAATCTTTTTGAGATCTCGGACATGTATTGAACCAACGAACTCTCAAATAGAGAAGGTATGGCTTTCATCTCGTCAAATATCGGCGGATACGGGATTCCATCCGCATTTTCAAGGCCAATGCTAATTGTCTCAGTGTCATTAGTGACGGAAAAGGTTGTATAACGGTTACTGCTGGCTGGGTCTTTGGTTGAGTTCCTCGCAATGTTCACATATGCAGCGAGAACGTCTTGTGTTTTATCCATGTCGAATACGTGTAGTCCCTGCCACATTTGCTTTTGAGGGTATACGTTTACAGTGAACCTGGTTACGATTGCAAAGTTGTTTCCTCCTCCACGCAGTGCGAAGAACATCCCCGGCTGTTTAGCGTCGATATTGAGAATTCCACCATGGGCACCCACAATCTGGAAGTAACCGATGGAGGTTATTGAGTTGACCATGTCCAACATGAAAACGAACCAGGTGCTGGATGGTTATAAGCTAACCTCATAGTTTCTAACATTGTCGCAAGCCCATCCATATAGATTGGACAGAGAAGAAATACCGCCTAAAAAAGCATCGTCAGCTTATGATTCAAATTTGAAGGAACACCTATCAGTTACGGACACTTACCTCCAAGTATCTGGCCACCGACGCCTTCACCTGCGGTACTTCCACCAATCGCGGTGAGATTTTGTACTTCCAGCTTTTTATAGACATCATACCACGTATTCCCTGTACCCAACACCGCCGTCTTCTTATCCGGAGATATTGTGATTTCGTTGATCGAACGCAGATCAAGAGTCATTCCATCCTGGATATTGGCAGCCCCTGGGAACGCAGAATATCCCCCACTCCTGACAGCAAATGTGCAGTTGACCTCCGTATTTACGAACGTGGCGAACGACACTTGCTTGGTGATTTGTGGCCGGAAAATACACGTTGGCTGAAATTTCGACTGCTGCTGTGACCAAAAGCTCGCCTGGAACTCACTGTATGTCCTGTTTCCTGGAAATGCAACTGTGCCTGGGTATACCTTGGAAAGGTAAGAACAGGCAAATATACACCGGCGGGGGACGGTATCATTTCTGCTAAATTTAGGAACAATCGGTAGCTTTTGAAACGATGTATCTTGATAAGCTAAGGGGGAGGCAGAGTCGATATCTAGTAGCTCGAATGCTGCCACTAAGCGCCCCAGCAGAATCGAAACCAGCGCAAGATTGTAGCTTAACCACATCGCTAGGAATGAACCTGGCAATATCTAGCTGGCTTAGTATAGGGGATTGAATTATTTCAGTGGACAAAAGCATAAACCGCAAGTTTAAGTTATTGGTGTAAAATGTCGGGAGCAGATTTGGGGGGAAAATAACACGACTTCTCCCTCGTCTCGTTGCCCCCGACTACAACAACGCATGGAAATGATTGAACATAACTAATGCTAGCCCCGGAAGGAAAATGCTGAGATAAATCCAACTGCCAGAAAGGGGTAGAAGTTGGTTCCCAAACAGTTCTATATTATCACTTCGGGGCTGCTTTGAATGCAAGTTATAAAAAGTATTTGCCGCGCTTATTTTTTCAATGCAGGGTTGAATTCCACTCAACATTATATCTATTTGGCTCATCTTATCAATCAGAGCAGAGCATCGAAAAGGAAATAATAACATGACAAAATGGATGGGGTTAAGACGGGAGTTGGCCATTGGAAAAATTATCGCCAAACTTTCAACCCAGATGAATGGCTGGATCTAGACTTGAGGATATTTAAAAAAAAAAATAAAATAAAATAAATAAATAAATAAATAAATAAATAAATAAATAAATAAATAAATAAATAAATAAATAAATAAATAAATAAATAAATAGAAACTCAAACTTCCGTGATGCAGGCGAACAGGAAACTCCAAAGGTCATGTCTGGTTCGATTTCTGGGAAGTTCTATTTCCTCCTTTATTTTAAGATGTCAGTTGTGGCTGTGCCCTTTGCGGAGTGTTAGAGACAGGCTGACTATAACTGAATGTTACCTTAAATTCAGCTTCCTTGCCGGTGCTAAAATTAAATCTCTCAACCCATCGAACGTCCGCTACGATGTTTATATTAGGGTTGGAGTAGTTGGTCATAAAGGTTGGATATATTATAATTATAATACAATTTTAAGAGTTTACCCGTGTCGACAGAGACCGCACTTGCAGTTGGTTGTGTCGGAAATGCGGTCTAGAATAAGTATATGACTGACACTTTTAAGGGAAAAGTTTATTGAAAAAAAAAAAAAAAAAAAAAAAAAAAAACTTATCGCTAGTTAGTTCCTAAATGAAAATACCTATAAGCGGGACAAATGAGAGAATAGCAGATTTGTAGGGTAATAGAAAGGGCTCTAAAATTTACTTTATTTGGCAACCATCCCGTCAGAGGAGCACGGACGTTGCTAGGATGCCAATGACCAGGCGGCATGCAACCAGTCGCGGAATTTCTGAGGATTGACATTAACTAGGGAATGCAGGTTAGGGGCCCCAAAGTCATAACAACCAGCTGTTGTTGCTAACAGGTGGTGAAGGCTCCATTGCTCCAAGATGTTGCTAGAAGCTTTCGCATGTGCCAGAGAAGTTTCAAGGGATTCGTCGGTAAGGAGAGTTTTTCAAATTGAACACCTGAAATTTTCATGAATGAGTTTCCACCTGCATTGCATGAGAACGAAGCCAGGTATACCGTATAACATATTAAATCTGAGACAGAGAGAGCGAACAACAAGGGTAAAAGGGTTAAAGAAATAAGAAAATCTCACCACGCACGTTTTCCACTACGTTCACAACATCACTTAAAGCCATACGCTCACCATAGACTCGAAACTCCGTCGGCCACTGCCGCAAGTCCAGCGCTGCAACAATATATATACCTCGCCAAATCCTGCGCTGACGTCATACACAGGCACACAGAGTCCCCCATCACATTGAAATACGGAATTTCAGTCGTCATAGTACGTATATTCATAAGGTAATCCCCTTCAGCGTCTATACGTGTGCTCTTGCCAATTTGGAAGGAAGCCATACCGCCCGGAGCAAAACGTTCGTAGAATATCCCACAAGCAAAAACGGCATACTCCATGCCGTACTTAGCATACCCTTGCAAGCGGGCAAGACTTCTCCTGTTTCCTCGGTCCAGGATGTCAGCTGCTGGGCGCGTAGATTGACTCCCCTCAAATTCTGATGGAACAAAGCGCCTGACGTGGAGTTGGGCAGCGGCATCAATTAGAGCTATTTCGGGCTGCCCTGATATGGTGGATATCACGGTGTCAATGCCGGTTAAGGCGTATTGAAGATCGTTATTGTCGCCGTAATCAACCTTTATAACTTGCCAACCTTTCGCGGTGAGGCCCGGGTTGTCCTGGAAATGTGACAGTCAGTGATTAAAGTGGGGCTGCAGGAGCTGTGATGTAGGAGTGGGTGGAGATTCTCGAGAACTATAAGATGTACATACATTTCGCGAGAGGAAAATAAACTGGTGACTAGTTAGTGTGGAGATGTAATAGGCAATGTATTGGGCAAGCCCACTAGTCCCGGCGATAGCGATTTTGATCATCGTCAAACTATGTGTGAAATTGGATGGCCCCAAAGTTCCGGGGATGTGGGATCAGGATTAGAAATAGGTAGCGGAAAGGAGGCATGCTACCAGCTGAGCCAACGCATGCATTTAATTTTCAATGGTTTTCAAAACAGGAAAAGGGCCGATAAATCTGCTGGCAGTGACTAGGCTTTAAACTTCAAGTCGACGTCGTGGCCTAGGTGTCCACGATAGGAGAGGAAGAAATGAGGACTTTGAAGAGAAATATATGAACTTAACCTGGGACATGTAGTGTGAAAGCAGGATTTCTCAAGAGCTTAACGTAGGTAGGAAGAAGAAGAAAAGGCTGTATTCTTCCGAAAAATATAGCAGAGAAGTATTTATAAAGACTTCTAGCCAAACAGCTAGGAGGATAAGCTGGCTGTATTTGGCCGACCGTGATATTCAGCTGGTAGCACAGCATGAACCCTAAAGTTCACATTCACAGTGTAAAGATATGAAGAGCGTATGGAATTGTAACCATTCGAAAATGGTTGGCTTCATAATTGCTTACCTCGTGGATTCTGTTGCTCTGCATGAACCAGTTCATGCCAATGCAGCATAAAAGAGTATATAGAAAGTATGTGAATTGCCTGCTAGCTGTAACAGAAAGTGAAAATGCAAGTACAAAGTTCAGATCAATAAATAGAGGGACGTTTTGGGTGCTTTGTAGCGGAAAACTTCCTGCAAGTATAACTTGAAAGTGAAGATGAAGATGGCTGCTGATCGACGAAGCCATGGGTGGGCCCGAAAGATGCACAACCAGTACGATGCCATCAGAATCCTTATTTGAGGCAAGCCCACTAGGACGCGTATGGCATAGGGCTTAGGTTACAGAACTTCAGTGAATATGGTCGGAGAATTATCAGGTAGACGAGATGAATGAGCCTGGAATGAAGCAGAAATCTGCAGGCACCCAGAGGAACGAAGGCGGGGCATCGAGTGATGAAAGTAGATAGCACTCAAGAAGCCAAAGGAACAACCATCCATGGGTTGTCCAGGAAATTGTCGCAGAGGGCTTACAGGCTGATATAACCGATCAGCCTCGGGGAGATGGAATACTTTCCTTCTCATAGCATAGGTGAAAGACGTATAGGCTCAGGGTGACAAGAAAACCCGCTGGACAGCGGGACTAGGCAGTGGAATGAGTTTCCCAGGCTCCAACAGTTGCTCCCCTATCGGGGACTTAGTAGAACGACTCCGGATAGATGGCGAAGTGAATGGCCTTCGAATCATCGTTTCGTACAGTCAAGCAATGGTCCATTCATGGAAACCACCTTAGATATCAAGATACTAATTCCATTTTCGCATTCAGAGTTGACAGGAAACGACTCCCAAAAAAGATTAGAAGAAGGACTCGGAAGGTCAGAGGTCAGAGGTCAGGGGATGCATTGTCCACGTGTGTTCGCGTATCTCTTGGCATCGCGGCAAACGCGTCTACATTTACCGAGATTACGCAGGGGATCTTCCATCGAAGAAAATGAAATGAAAAGACGGGACGTTGGGTTCATTAATTACCTCTTTGTCTTGGGTGATAATTAAAGAGAGTTCCTCTGATCGAAATTGTTCCATGGCTCATTTCTGTCTCTGTGAAGAATCATTCCGCTTCCCTTGGCGTACCACTGGACGGAAATGTCTGGTATCAGGAACAAAACCGCGTCAATCAACCAAAATAAAACGTTGCGATCGTTGTCATTGCACGACTTCGCATCGAGAATAAAAATATAAGTTGACTTGGAGAATCAGGAATGTTTTTTGGCGGTTGATATTTACTTCCCCCACTAGTAAACTACGGAAAGCTAAGCGACAAGCAGGACATAAATACCAACAGCCAAGGCAAACGAATCCACCTCACCCGACCTGGATGACCGTGCACCTCCGCGTCACAGCGCGACGCGAGCAAATATCACTCCTCGTCGTCCTCTTCTCCTCCCGCCGTGCAATCTCATTGTGACTTCTCCATGCAGTAGATTCTCCGTATCAAATTCGACACAATTGTCTCCAAACCCCTCGCCACCCATCATGGACAATCCCCAGCAATCATCGCCGCCAGAGGGTGCCAAGTCGTCTACGATGCCATCTGGAGACGCTACGAATAATAACTACCCTTTCCTGGTCCATTCTCAGAAGACATTGACACAGAATTTGCCTCCCAGGGTAAACAACAAAGCTCTGGCTCGGCAAAAACGTAGACGCACCAGGTACTTCACTACTCTCCAACACTCTGTTCTACGTCGACCGTGGTTCACGGCATTGTGTCTGCTATCTATGCTCCTCTCTTCAAGACCTTACAACATTCATATGCCATTTGTGGTTGCTAATTCGCATATTAGTCCTGATGACCAAAAAATATTAGAAGCGGAATATCATCGGAACCCGAAACCAGACAGGGCAAAGAGAGCGGAGATTGTCAACAGAGTTACATTGGGCGAGAAGGAAGTTCAGGTACGATTTAAGTGAAATATCTATGTATTCTGAATCAAGGTCTAACGCCATCTTTGATGAAGATATGGTTTCAAAATCGTCGACAGAATGATAGACGCAGATCCACACCCCTCCACCCAGAAGACTTCAGACCGTCCAAATGCTCTAGCTCGGACCAGGACGCGAATAATGACAACAGCACCGCGACTTCTGGCTGCCCCTCTACTCAATTATCTAGACCTAGCCAGGAGACTGCTAATCAGCTCGGTAACGTGCCACGCGAATGGATATCACCACAAAGCTCATTTGGGTCTGGAACGGGAAGTGATTGCGGAGGAATTCTTGATTCTTCTCAAATGAGAGCGTCGCAGATCACCAATATGTCTCAACGCGGGGAATTAAACGATCAAGTAGTCAGTCCGGAAGAGCAACCAGGCATATATAAAGAAGGCCCAGTCATACCAACCAATGAGCCATGCCATATCCCCTCCGCCAACCGCAAGCGGTCCAGATCTGAACCCGAGGCCTCAAACGCCAACTCAAAGAGCGAATACAGCCCACCCACTTCAAACACGTTTAAACCACCGTCACTACGCATATCGTTATCCTTTGACGGGGAAGCTGTTGTACGCAAGGAAGGAGAAATCACACCATCACCACAAAAGCCGATGGATTCAATACGCATTTCTATGTCTGCGGACGGTGAGGCACTAATCAGAGGTGCAAACGAGGAATCTCCCACGAAGGGTCACTCGTCTCTATTGAATTTCACCCGACCTGCTTTGGGAGGACTGCGGAGGAGCATCAGCGCTTTCCCCATTGGATCACTAAGGACAACCAATGACCAACAAGATCCCAAACCATTTGGGAGATCTCGCGACTCCCGTAACTGGGAACTTCATTGTGATACAGATGCCAGAACTGCGTTGTTAGGATCGAAAAATAGTCTTTCGTCTCTTGCATCTCGAACAGGAAAATTAGCTCGTCGAAAATCCGATCTGGGACAGCCCAAAGTTTTAATGCAGCGGACAAATCTCCCAAACACATTGCCACTGTCAGGAGAACCACGAGGGAAGCGGAAAAAGTTGTCACGTGCGATGTCATCCGTAGCTTGTTTAGAATCCGGTTACAAATCATTACCTTCAAAGACAGGAGATGGATCTCTAGAATACCATTTCGGCGATTCTGACAAGGAAAATTGGATTCCAGCTACACAAATATCTGCCTCCAGGCGCTCTCCTAGCAGCCAGAGGTCTCGTCGTGGGCTGCTTCAAAACCCCAGAGCCAACAATGAAAATGGTAGTAGTCAATCAGTCAACGGATCTAACAAAATGCAAACGAGCTATCGGGGCCAGCATCCAAATAGCACCCGTGGAGGGGAAGGGGGTGGAATTGAAAAGCTTTGCAGAGTACCTGACGACGTATCTCAGCTGATATCTGGTCCCAACCAAGATGAAGATTTGGACTGCATCCAAGGATTGCTGTCTTTGAGCCAGGGTGCATGGAAGTAGCTGACCGTGTTGGTCAACTGGCAATATGAACTATATTTTTGCTATATATTTTGAAAACTGTCATTGGCGTTCTTGGGGAGGCATGGCTTATTCGTGTAAAATAACAGCCATGCCTTATATGTGTCATTTTTATTTCATGAAACCCTGGTTTAATAAATCAATGTTGTTATTATATGTTTAAATTGTTTCTTTGTCCTCACAGTAACGCCACAACGATCCGATAACTAGCTAGTTACCTGATCGGAAAAAAAGATGACTCAACATCTCAACCAATTCGAGCGCTCACAATTTACCAAACTTTTGCACGTCGCTTTTTTCTTTTTGCATGAAAAAAAAAGGAAGATAAAATAAGGAAGAAAAAAAATAAAATTCCACTATCAGCAGATATTGCAGTGAAAAGAGCCCTTATTGACCCTTCTCACGTCAATCAATAAATTTGCGTGGCTGTGGATTATTTCCAGCCTATCACCTGCATCCCGCATTAAGTCAGCTTCTTGAACCGGCTTCCGCCGGCCTTACGACTCTCTTGCTGTGAGGAGCACGATTGCCAATCCAACTGCGATTTTCAGCAAATGTTCATATTTTGATTATGCACGTTTCCGCCTGTTTCTACTTTTTATGGGTATCCCCGCTCGTTCTTATCATTTGATACTTTGGTTTCCTCAGCTTGTGGGTATTTCTGGATTACTCTTTGCTTTCAATAATTTTGCTTGTTATAATTTGCCGCCCAGTTTTGTATGTTCCTGGTCCTCTGATGGGTGCAGCTACTTTTTGACAGGTGGGAGATGTTAGCAATAATCAGTTCCCATTGGTGCTGTGGAGAAGCAGAGCAATTCCAGATGCCACGCTTTAGCCAACCAGGTCATCTCCTTGTTTTACAGATGTGCACAGCCAGCAAAATAAATACTTCGCATATGCTCGTCTTTTGTTCTTGAGTTTTTTGGTTGCAATACCTCCGTCATTTTGGTTTCAGTCGTCAATATTGAACACCTAGAAACACGGGAGGAACGCAGACGTTCCCGTCCTTCTGTGGTTTCTATATCATCGCTGTCATTATCAGCTGCCTCCACAGTTTTTGCAACCAGGTCTATGATAATGGAATGCAGAGCTAACGGTCTATCGAAATCTACCAAGTGGCTCCAGATCTCCCCGCTCACATTCGACTTGCCTCTGTGTCCACGTTTGCATACTACGACCGGTCTATTTCAACATAAAGAGGGTTTCACAAGCCTCTCTACAATGCAGAGGGCCCCGCATGTGGGAATAGTCGGGGCAGGCGTAGCGGGCTTGAGGTGTGCAGATATTCTTATAAACCGCGGCTTTCGAGTAACTATTCTTGAAGCCAGAGACCGAATTGGTGGTCGTGTATGATCTGATTTTATTCATCTTTTGACAGCCCTTTCACTCTGATATTTCCAAAGGTAGTAATAATTTGATATATCGCTGACTTACTCTCCAATATGCTAGATCTGTCAAAGTGATGTTGGCGGGTTTGAGGTGGATGTGTAAGTGCAACTTCGGGTTTTATTTATCTTAGCGCAAGTTATAAAGCTAATATCTGTTCTCAGGGGACCAAACTGGATACATGGGACCCAAAACAATCCCATTGCTGATCTCAGCAACAGTACAAAAACCATTACCCATGCCTGGGATGGTTTGCCCCATGTTATTGATACTACTGGAGAGCCCCTAGACCATAACATTGGAACAAAACTTTCAGAATTTATATGGAAGATTATAGAAGATGCGTATGATTACAGCCGTGTCAATAAAGACAGTATCTCAGCCAACGAAAGTCTCTTTGACTTTATCAAGGAACGGCTGGAAGAAACTGAGTTTAGTCAGTATGAAAAGGAAAAATGCATTGAACTGTCCAAGCTATGGGGTTCATACATCGGGTCCCCAATAGACAGGCAGAGTTTAAGATTTTTCTTCCTCGAAGAGTGTTTAGAAGGGAGTACGCTGTTCTCCGTTCTTCTGTATCCTCTTTTTTTTCCCCACAAATTGATTAATTTGCTAACGCTTTTCCTTCTAGCCAATCTTTTTGTGGCAGACACGTATAAAAAAATCGTGAACGCAGTCGCTGCGCCTGCGCTCGAACGTGCTGAGATCCATTTCAATGACCCCGTGGTTAAAATCGAAGCAGAACAGCGAGTTTCTGAGACTAAACACCAAGTCCGGGCTGTAACTTTGACCGGGTCACAATATACCTTTGATGAACTTGTCACCACCTTTCCCTTGGGCTGGTTGAAACAAAACAAGTCCGTTTTTCAACCAGCACTACCAGCTCGTCTCTCTCTAGCCATTGACAATATTTCATACGGCCAGCTAGAAAAAGTCTATGTACATTTCCCCTCCGCTTATTGGGAACTTAAACCCAACGCAACGCCCATCACTAGTGCAAAACACTCCTTACCGGCCCTCCAGCAAAACTCTCAAGCCCAGCCCCCTAAGATATCTCCATTTACCGAATTTCTCTCCCCCACCTACGTCAATCACCCAGATTCCCCTTTTTGGAACCAAGAATGCGTCTCTCTTTCTGCACTCCCTGCCCCCTACGCCCATGCCACCCTTCTATTCTACCTATACGGCCCTTCCGCCAACTGCCTCATCTCCCAAATATCCCCCCTATCCCCAACCTCAAAGGAATACCACGATATCCTCAACAACTTCTTCCAACCATTCTACTCCCGTCTACCAGGCTATGACGCCTCGTCGCCTAATTGCCGCCCAACTGCCATCCTGGCCACGCAGTGGCAAACCGACCCCTGGTCGGGCAACGGCAGCTACTCGAATTTCCAGGTCGGGCTCGTGGAAGGGGATCGCGATATTGAAATTATGCGCGAGGGAATGGGTGTTGAACGGGGTGTATGGTTTGCAGGCGAGCATACAGCGCCGTTTGTCGGGTTGGGGACGACTTCTGGTGCCTATTGGAGCGGGGAGGCGGTTGCGGGGAGGATTTGTGAGTTTCTGGCTGGAGCGGGTGGGGAGGTGTGACCTTTCTGATCTGATTTGCTTGTGAGGGGGTATAGAAAGGGTTATCTAGGGCTTAAGTTTTGGTTATTAGATGCTTTCGGGGAGTGTGAGAAAACGACGCATATACCGTATGTCCCTTTGTTGTTGTTGTTTCTGGTTTCCTTGCTATGTTCATGGGGTGCTGAGCTGGGGCGGCATGGCCGCGGATTGATAACTGTGGAAATTTTAAGATTTATACCTAGCAGTAATCTCACTATTTTAGACTAGCTACTGAGGTTAGGGCCATGTCATCTCCTACGGATATATCCTTACTATTCATTGCTATCTATTATCCAAGCAACAAGCCATAGTTGCCGGAGACGTTGAGAGACGCATTTAATTTTGCAAACACCCATTTCGAAATTGCCTATAGATGTCAGCATCCCACAGGTCGAGGACTGCAGAAAAATCTCAGGTGCTAAGAGAAACGGTGATCTCAAGAACTTCCCAGAAGATCCACTCAATTTCATTAAGCAATGGCCAGTGCGTATAGGTGCGCCAGTCAGTTGAAGAACGGCATAATGTCATATACATATATATATATATATACCATACTTTAGCTTCACATATCCTTTTGCATGCAGAAATGTAAAATAGCAGTCGAAAATATATGAAACTGGTGCAAACACATGCACTGATGCATGCATGTAATCAAGGGTGGACATGAGAAAATGGAAACTTGAAACACCGTCCCTGACAGCTTGGGTTCCGAATCCGGCTGAGGTTGGGCTTATGGCGGGTGTTATGTTGAGAGTGAAAGTCGGATAATTGAGAAGTTTGACAAAGATATGAAAGATGAGATGGAAACTGGGTCAAAGAAGAGCCATCCTACGGATACACCACCATACAATTCTTGAATATATTCTCTATTCACCAATGAGAAAGTACAAGGATGATTCTTTATTCGTCAGGAAATAAAGAATCGGGTTAACTAATAGTTGCTAAAAAGGAGAGACTCGAACAACAAAGGGTAGAATGGGAAAAGAAGAAAAGAGTGGAAAGAAACAAGAGCGAATAGGGTATTGCAAGCCTTGCTCGACCAGCGCCAAACTGCTCATGACGTAAAAAAATTGACTGAAAATGGGACAAGGCAGTAAGTATTGTTACAAACACGCCAATAACGGGACAGAATCCGGAGGGGGGGAAGAGAGTGTTGGAGAAAGGAGACAGGACACACACAATTGATAGGTCGCGTGGCATGTAGGTGTGGAGCGTATGTGCATCTTCCTCATCACCACTTCAATCCTCCCAGATAGTTTCAAGATCCAGGTCTTGCCTTCCTTCCGCTCCGCAAACGCTCCAGCGCTTTCTCTTATCTGCTCTACCACCACCAAAAGAACCTAACCCGAATCGCGGATTACCCACCGGACTAGATGGGCCGGAAACTTCGATTGCGCTCCGTCTCCGATTGAAATCTTTGTTGTTGGCAGCGGCTGCAGCGGCTTTATCGGCAGCAGCTTTCAATTTCGCGATCCGATCGGCTTCGATGGCTGCAACTTCTGCATCAGGGGCATCCGGGATGTTTTCGAGGGAGGATATGCTGGGACTTCTCGAGCGAATGGTTGATGGTGTAGACGACAATGAGGAGGTAGAGGAAAAGGAGAAAGGGTATGACTCGTTGAACTTCGCGGGGAAAACTAGCGGAGATGATTGCGCAGAACTGGGGCTACTGCCGCTGCCGGGATGGAGGGGTGAGGAAGGTCGTCGTCGACCACTGCGGGGAAAAGTGTTATGAATTCCGGGAGACAATGGCGAGGTTGGTGGCACATTCAATTGAATCCTTGTTGATCGAGGAGTAGTTTGGAGCTCCGGATGCTCTGCTATCGTTTCCGACACGTTCAATGTGCCAATGGTTGGAGGGAAACTCTCTTCGACTGACAGGCGAAGGAAACTTTGCCGTCGTACGAACGAGTCTTGAGGACTCGAAGGGCGTCCTGGACTCCCGCTGAAGCCGTATCGCCCACGCGAATCGGGTCCCGGGGAGGAGTGTGCACGAGCCATGCATGGAGCACCTGGGGAGCTCGCGAGAGAACGTGAGCGAAGGTGTATTCCACCCAGCGAAGAATACGGCTTCGGGAAAATATTTAGGGTTGGAGAAAGGGGTGTGAGAATTGATAAGTCTGTTGATTTTACTATCGTAGGAGTAGTGCCATCATTCAAGGAGGGTGTGTCCGTTGTTGCACTTTTTGTTGAAGGAGGCGTGAAATTTCCGTTTGTCGTCGAGTGTTCCTTTGCATATTCGTCTGTGTATTCAGGAGGGCTGGGAGGAAGCGTGATGTCCTCTGGAGCCAACAGGGAGGAAGCCATGATGCTGTTACAAAAGCCGTAGAGAAGGAATATCCGTTTTAGGAGGCGTATGGATATAAGGTTGCAGAACACGGATGCATGCTTCGAGTGAGGAAAGAAAAGAGTGAATGGCAAGTTGCTGGGGATGATAAGTTGCACAGCGGTGTAGTGCTCCGGAGATGCCTAACAAAGACGATTCCCAGCAGTATTCCGGCCTGCAGTTTCAAGTCGAGGTTGTTGATATTGCACCGAGCCGAGCACTCAGGGGTAGGGAGTCGACGAAGGGGGGGGGGGGAGGAGACCGAAAGGGGCGTGAAGCGGCAAATTACCCTGATCTCCGGGAAAGGGGGGGGGGGGGAAGGCAAATGGTAACCAACCAAAATAAATTGCAGGACTATCCCGTCCAGTGGCCAGCCATGAGTGCGAGAGATGGCAGACGCACACAGACAACCAGCGGACCGGCGTTGAAGAAATGGAGCAGAGTTCAAGAAGGGGTAACAGAAAGAGGAAGAAAAAAAGTTTGTCTCGTAACAAGGGCCTTAATCAAAGGTTTCGTTGCCAGCAGCGTTGGAGCCTTAGTAATAAGGTTGGCGGCTGAGATACGCGGTCTGGGCGGATACAAGGTTTTGGGGGCTGAGCATTCAGGTATTTACGCGTACGGTACGCCGCTGGGGGGTGCGTGGGAGCTTGCGGCCATTGGCTGGGGCTGACTGAATGTGCCGGATGCAGTACGTATCGGTATGGTACTGGGGCGCGACGGGAACGGTAGGAATCATGACGCTGACACACACCTTCAGGCCCCAGGAACGGCCTAGGAACGGCCTTGTCTCGTGACTGCGGACGGTGTTGTCGATCTCGAGTCGTCTGCGGAGAAGATCTTGATATCTTGGTATCTTGGTATCTTGATATCTTGATGATTGCGATGTGGCTTGATGCGGAGTGCTAAGATCTTCTGATGTTTTTCCCTTCCCTTCTGTCTGTCTGTTCGTTCGTTCGTTCGCGCCACGTCTGCTGTGCCTCTTCAGCTTGCAATCCATGGATAGTTATTTTGTTTATTCATCTTCCCAAACCTTCCTCTCCGCATATTTTTTGTCCTGGCATTTTATTTCTAAAACAACTCCTGGTTGGTCGAATCGTTTCCTCCACCCTATCGCTATCCCCCTCGTCCAATGAACAAACTATATCAATTATCCCACGGCTCCTTGTGCCAAATCGTCTTCTGGACACTCATCCTCGTCACTTGCGCCCTACAGACGGTGCATGTGGGCTGCGTCCCCGCTGCCAACATCGCCTCTGACTGGGGGATACGGTATTCCGATCCAGAAACTTAAATATTGTACATTTCTTACAGTTTAAAATGAGTGAGGAAAAATACCAAATAAACTGCTCAACCTGTGGCAAAATATGTAAATGAAATTAACTTCATGTGACTCTTTGCTTTTTGTCAGATTCAAAACAAAAATTAATATACTGCAGTCAGGTAAAGGGTGAATATTTTTCATTTTTCATTTTTTTTTTCCCCTTTGAAAGGAAAGGGGAATGAAACTTTGTACAAATTAATTAGCCGAAAAGGAGAGTTAACCGTGACGACTGCAAATTTCCGATTTGTTACAAGGAAGAATGAATATGAAACTTTCATGTGAATAACTAATAACTGCTGAGGAGTTTCAGGGGGAATCCACATGTTCTATTTTTGTTGCTATTATCTTTATCCCCAATTTCCCATAAGCTCAAACATCACCTTGGCAAAAGGATTGGCAAACCAAAAGTTCCCACCATGCCCGGGATCGCGGCTAACGACATATTTACCCGCACTGAGGTCCGCAGCTAGTTTGTGGTGGGAAAAAAAAAAAAAAAAAAATCAGCTGCTGCCGGTCTGTTTAACTAACTTGGTTTCATTTTCGGTAAAATTGAAGCGCGTTTCCATATAAATGGGTCAGCCATCTGCCGAAATTACCCATTGACAATAAGAGATTAGTATATTTTCAATTCACGTCTACGGTCAAGCTACCCGGCATGAGCAATAAGCGGGAACAAGAAGAGCCAACGGCTCAATATGACCCAGCTGGGTTTTGAACTCGTTTGCGTAGGCCTCGGAGATAAAGTTGACCTGCTGGAAGATTGATCTTAATTATGATCGCCGCCAGGCAGACCAGGAATTCTAAGGAGTTGTGATAGAGGTATATTGATTGAGCCGATGGAGTGGAACATGAGCTAACACTTCCATGGGGCGCAGGGATATGAAATAATTGCGCTCATTATTCACAAGTTTCCCACAATAACGCCCCTATAGTTACACCCCACTCTCCGGGCGCTTATTGAGTCAACCCTGCGGGAGTGGCGGGTACAAGTTTTGGCCACTCGAGTTAACCAGTCAATGAAAGTATCCAGTGATCTTCACACACTAATCTGTCAGAGAACTGTACGCATGAAAGCAGAAGCAGAGAGGGAAAGGTTGGAAGTCGCTAATATTTGCTCCAGAAGAGGATATGTAAGAATATCTCACAGAAACTACTGGATGATAGAAAGACACAAATTGGTCGTAGCATTATCAGTAGAGGGGTTTACAATTTCCCCCCTCCCCCACTCTGCTATGAAATGGACTGTCTCTCTGCAGAAAACGAGCAGATCAAAACTCATCCTGAATTTCTAGTTCAAGGTAACCGTTACGCAATCTGACCGCTTCACAGATGGTTGATTCCTAGTTACACCAATTCATGGTAAAAAGGCCAAGGTGTGAAATTTTTCTTCAGTTTGGTTGACTGCTAATTTCGCCAAGTTTGGTCGCATCGCCAACTATGTTAAAGGGGAAACTAGCGCTGACCCTTGCTTTTGGGTACTTTGTGTCATTAAAAGAGACTCTTTCTTCCTCAAAGGTTAACACTGGGGTTGCGACGGTCCGTATGAACGTCTGGTGGTCATGTGACGTAGTATGTCGGAGCCATCCGATGAGTCGGGCGTTGCGTTTATTGGTTAAGGCGGAACGGTGCAATTCAGCCAAATGATTGGATTCATTTGCCAATCTAATAAATTCATCTCTCTTCTCCTTGGCTTGGTTTCGAGCATTCTGGTACACGGGTGTTCCTTGTCGAAGCGTTTCCGGATCACTGGTCATCGACCAGCCATTGGGTTGGGTCATCATGATATATCAAGAGCCAGTGTCTAGATCTTCTGATCTGACCAGATTAGTGGTATACATTTTGAGTTGACCCGTGATAAATAGATGTTAGGGCCTAGGCATTGTTATCATAGTTTGGCTCCTTTGTTAGCATAATCGAAGACGGTACATGTCCCGAGCTCCCAGTACGCCATCATGGCAAGCTTGGTGCAGAGCCACCGCTAAAGATCTATCCGGGCCTTTTGCCTCCAGGACGAAATTTGGGATCATCGGAAGATCATCTTGAGTTGATGGATTAATATGATTGTTTAAATCATGGAGAATTTGGCGATTGAGCTGCTCAGGACGGGCACCATAGAAATGATCTGTATTAGCCAAAGATCCATCTGTGAGAGGTGCAAGTTTACCAAATGGATAGTCCCCTCCAACACATTTAGGGTCGTCAACATCACCATCAAGACAGAGAACCACTGAAATTTAACCGGGTTCTCCTTAGATGCATGTGCATCTTGCTCCCTGAATTCTCCAAAACAGTTTTTGAAAACTCTGAAGGTGAAAGTGAAACTGGTGTTTGTAACAGAATTTCATGGATCTCAGTCCAGTTATCCGGTTTCGATGACTTCCGACCATCCCGATACCTATACTCCAGTGGATATATTTGGAGGTCAACGAGATTCTGCTGAAAATTTTAACTATGTCTGGTAGTATTTGTGGTTTTCGTGTTTTTTTTGGTGTCTGGGGTCTTAGAGGGCGGAGAAGGCCCTGCACGTCGCTTTACACGGGAAGCTCTGCCTGAACTCATTTGATTAAGGAAAGTCTCGGGGTTCGGGTACTAAATTTATCAGCATGGATGTGGTGTGCATGGCGTTACGATTGCTTTCATACAATATTTCTAAAACTCTAACAGGTCAGGCCCACCAAGCCTAGAAAACCTCCTTATCTGAGCTAAAATGGTCAGACGAACGGTTGCAAGGGAAGTCAGAGGAGAACTGACAAGCTTTACCCCGATTCCTCCACTGTGTAGAGGCTGGTGGGTAAAGCTTTTGTGACGGGCTTGACCCTAGGTTTCTTCGGTCCAACTCCCTTGACGCGCTCCTGGTTAACCAAATCTTTGACAAATTATCGCAAGAACATGAAATTGGCCAATTATTTTTGTCAATCTTCTGTCTTTTCAAACACTGGACTGTATGAAGAGTATGCTCAGAATGCTAGCACTTGCGTGATACTTTGGAGACCACCGATGAATACCATGCGGGTATTGAGGTTCTTGAGATGCTGGAATTAAGAGGGGAGCAGCAGTTGCGTTCTCGTAACAAACGCAGGGTGGGCGTGTGGCCGCCTAAAAACGTTGCCATGACTCAAGAAGCTTTGTTGAAGGGTTATATGAGTCTAGCGCTAGGACCGACATTGGTCCAAATACAGCCTCAACAATGCGCCCCGCAAATAGAGTAACTAGAATAAGTTAGGAATGCTGCAGCTAAAACACAGGAAAGTTCCTTGATATTGCTGGGTTTGTATTGGCAGAATCATACAGCAACCACCAAGACCAACCCTGCATGATTGGTGGTTGGGTGGGAATAAGCCCAGATGAGTAGCTAACTGCGGAGTATTATTCCTGTTGTTTTGGCTCAACAATGGGAAAGTTAATGGCTAATTTTACCTAATCATTTCAATATTTAACGTTATTTAGCGGTAACTAACTAACTAGACGCGAACGAGCCGTAACTCTATCCAGCCCTATCCAACTTTGTAATGACCAAATTAGAGACTGATCCAACATGCGATAAGCCACGTTCATGACATGAGCTCAAATTATTCATATGGATCATGCCCGGGTTTGCAGCCCTGCATTTAAAGCATGCTCTTCAAATCCATATTCCTGTTAGACAATTACTCCATCCCTCTCTCAATTCTCGCCCAAGCCAATTCAATCTCCACGTTCTCGCAACCAAATATGGTCGTACCCCACCGTCGCAAACCCTTTCCCATGCGTCGCATACATCAAAAATTCAGCATAAGACGCCCTCCCTGAAATTTAGTGAGCGGAGAGACAATATTTCAACTCTACCTACTGTCGATCGAGCTGCGCAGATGGCTGCACTAGCAAAACCATCTTTGGCTGCTCAGGACCCATCAATTGATTCCATTGAACCAACCATGTCCAGCCCATTGCCCCCAAATGCGCCAATTCATACTGAAATCCCTGTTTCCAAACCGAAATGCCTATTAACAGATACCCGCAAGAACTCTACCGCTGGAATCTTTGATCCAGAGGTCAATGTTGACGTCCTCGCTGACAAAGAGGAGGTCAAAAAAGCGCTATCGCGGCCTCCTCCAATAAATAGCGGCTATCTACCACTACCATGGAAAGGCCGATTGGGATATGTTAGTAACTACTGTTAAGCACTCAAAGCAGAGAACCTATCCCATGCCTCTCCTCATCGCGCTGAACAAAACCCTAGGCCTGCTTAAACACCTATCTGCGCACCTCTAATCCCCCCATATTCTGCGCACGCACCTGTCGCATCTCCTCAATTCTCGAAAACCGCCACCCTCTCCAGGATGCCTCGCAGCCTCCCCACCGGACGAAAAACAGGCCTGACCTGACCCAGCCGCCCGATGTGGAGCGCGGAATAGCATACGTACAAGCCCTTGGTCTCGCGAATGCGCGGGATATTGTAAAGATTCTACATTGGAATGAGCGCTACGGCATAAAATTCATGCGCCTTTCGAGTGAGATGTTTCCGTTCGCGAGCCATGCGGAGCATGGATATAGCCTGGAACCGTTTGCGGCGGATGTGTTGGCGGAAGTTGGGAGGGTTGCAGCAGAGTTCAAGCACCGGTTGACTGTTCATCCAGGACAGGTATGTGATGAAATTTTCCTTTCAGATTATCTTGACTTTTGGAATTGTACTAATTGTCTTGATTTGACTATTAAACAGTATACGCAATTAGCTTCACCGCGCTCGAGTGTGATAGAGAACTCTGTCCGGGATCTCGAATACCATGCTGAGATGTTGCGATTACTGAAATTACCACCACAACAGGATCGCGATGCCGTCATGATTTTACACATGGGCGGCGTCTTTGGCGATAAGCAGGCTACGCTTGATCGTTTTCGGCAAAACTATAAGACGCTATCAACAGATATTAAGAACCGCCTTGTTCTGGAAAACGACGATGTGAGCTGGACCGTCCATGACCTACTACCTATCTGCGAGGAGTTGAATATTCCCCTCGTGCTCGATTATCACCATCACAATATCAATTTTGACGCGGACAAGATCCGGGAGGGAACGTTGGGTATCATGAGTCTCTACAGGTGCATATCGGCTACGTGGTCCAGGAAAGGCATCACACAGAAAATGCATTATTCAGAACCGACTCCGGGGGCGCTTACGAAAGCGCAACGCCGCAAACATAACTCCCGTGTGCAGATGCTACCGCCTTGTGACCCTACCATGGACTTGATGATTGAAGCTAAGGATAAGGAGCAGGCTGTCTTTGAGCTTATGAGAATATACAAGCTCCCGGGCTTTGAGAAGATTAATGATATCATCCCTTTCACGCGATCGGATGATAATAAAGTTAAGCGCGGTGGCAATGGGAATGGGAAGAAGAAGGCGATGCGGAAGAAGGCATCTTCCACGCAGCAAAAATCCAGTGTTGAATTGGATAATGAAGAAGAAGAAGAAGAAGAAGAAGAAGAAGAAGAAGAAGAAGAAGAAGAAGAAGAAGAAGATGATGATGAAATATTGACAACTATCCCGGAGGAGGAGGTTGGCATGGGCGGACCAGAAGGTCGCGTGTACTGGCCTCCCGGCATGGAGCAGTGGTTATATCCAGAAAAATGCACAACTTCTCTCGGGATTGCAGAGGCAATCGTGACGAAGAGCAGCGGAAGCCCCGTGCTAACTACGGCCTCTGCGCCACCACGGAAAAGATGGAGATCGGCTAAGGATACTGATACCCCATATGCGAAGGCTGCTGTGGAACAGCCAGCTGCGGCGAATCGACGGAGGGCTAAGGAGACTAGTATCAAATCCTCTGGCGGTGAAGAGGGGACTGCCGCTCCTCTCTCTGCTGCGGAAACGCAGACTACTCGTTCGCTGAGGACGAGGAGGAAGAAGGTCGACTAATGCGGAGGATGTGTCTTCATGGCAAGCTTGAAATGGCAAATGACTTTTACATTTTTATCAAGGAATTATTGTGTAATATAAATTTTAGCTAGTTAGCTATATGTTAGGGGGTCATGGCAAGCCTTGTAAAGCACACAAGCAAGGCGTTATTACACGGGCTCTACGGATGTACAGATGATTATCAGGCCGTTAACATTGTCAATACAAATGAAAAAAGTATAATTCCAGAATATTCAAATAGATCCTCTTATCATCTGATTACTATTTTGACTCTTATATGTACTACAAATAATGCATATCCTCATTTGCCATTTTGCTGTCGGCTTGGCGGCTTGACTTCATAAATATCGGGTGACCTACGTAGTTACTAATGCTCTTTTTATCAACAAAGCCCAAGTTCCAGCACACGGCGAAACAATAACAGGCAGAAATGCCCACAAGAAGATTTTCGAACATATTGACTGACTGATTGTGCTGCATCATACCTTTCCTCTCATTTTTATCATGTGATCGCTCTGTTGTTTCTTCTCCAAAGCCACTGGGTTCTACGACTGACGATCGATCTCAGACACATTGCCAACATCGACAACTTAGAGTACATTTACATACATCCCATAACCAAGCTCTTTCACCTCTACCTGTTACTCGAAACTTCCCTCGTTCTGGCTCCTCCATCTTTCCTCCGTTTGCGGTTTCATACGGCCAAGCCTGGCCTGAGACTCCGTACCACATTCTCTTTTCTCCGATATCTCATCCCACATACCCGCAATCGTATTTGGACCAGATTCCTAGACCTTCGACACGACGTATTTCCGTCCTTTCGTCAGCGAGCCCATCTTCGCGTCTATCGGGCGATTGCTAATAGGCGACAGCTTAAGCACAGACACAAGCATCACAACGACCCATCCTATAGTCCTACCACTGCTAGGACATCGGGAAATAAAAGGCAGCCTGGGCTACTCTCGTTTCTGCTCTCAAAATCGAGGAAGGGAACTGGACCGGGACATAGAAGGAGAGGAGCAACGACGGACCGTGCCTGTGCCCATATTGTTTTTGATTACCATAGACACAGTCGCATTCTGGGTGCCATTAGCCGGCATTTGAGGAATGTCGAGAGAGGTGACCGGATGATGACACCACAGTCTGGGCCTTCAGGCCCGTACCGGGATGATCCTTCAAGTGAAGCTGGTTCCGGATATGGATATGGATATGGACAAGAGGGTGGTGGTCGAGAGCGTGGAGCTCGCAGGAAGAAAATTTACGGCTACTTGAAGGCAGCGAATGAGCTTCGCCAGTCCTATTCGGCACATTGGACACAGTGGAATCAGGATTATGACGACGATATGCGGGACGTGCCCCGTGGATTTCCGGATGTCGAGACGATAAGATATGCAGATGAGCAAATGATTGTGTTTCCTAGTTATGGACGAAGGCATGTGAGAAAAGTTCCGGAGGTTGATTATAGGGATTTGGGTCAGGAGTCATCGTTGTGGACGGACCCTGACGATCTGCAGTCGACTGGGAATATGGAGTATTGGAGACGGGAGTGGGAGGAATATGAGATGGATAATGCGATTGTGGATGTCGATGTGAGAGGATGGATATTTGCGCCTCATCGGGGACCAATGAATAGGAGGAATCGTATCTTGATCTCCCTAGCTAGACGGTTGAGTGGGATACCGGCTCCCAATATTTCTACTCTGGAGAGCAAGCCAACGCACACATCCCTGACTGAGGAAGCTTTGGTCGAAAAACAGGAACAATCGATCATTAATAGGACTCAGAGGGACACGGATCCGGAATGGCGCGCCGGTTCTGGACGGGATGCCGCACCTTCTAGAGCTGAAGTGGAACAAAATTCATATTACAACACCAATGAAGAAATAGCCGCCGCAAATGCGCAACTAATGGAACGGCTACAACCCTTTTTGAACAACCCCATCAACAATGTGCCGATTACGGTCTTCTTTTATAATGAAAAAAACAGCCAGTCACGGACAGTTTGTACTAATGATGGCGGACACTTCTCAGTTCGTGCAGCCCTTGACTTCGTCCCCACTCATACTAGGGTGCTGGCTTCCGAAAACCTATCCGCTACGGAGGAGGTGAGAATCATCGAACCAACAGGAATTAGTTTGATTAGCGACATCGATGATACTATAAAGCATTCCGGAATCACAAGCGGGGCGAAGGAGATCTTCAGGAATACCTTTGTACGCAATCTTGGAGATCTTACCGTACATGGTGTGAATGAGTGGTATTCAAAATTAGCAGATATGGATGTGAGGATACATTATGTTTCGAATTCCCCATGGCAGTTATATCCCTTGCTTAAGAGCTTTTTCAGTTTGGCCGGTCTTCCCCCGGGATCGTTTCACTTGAAACAATACTCGGGAATGCTGCAAGGCATATTTGAGCCTACCACAGAGAAGAAAAGGCCAACGCTCGAAAAGATCATGCTTGATTTTCCGGAGCGCCGGTTCATCCTTGTAGGCGACAGCGGAGAGGCGGATCTAGAATTATATACCGAGTTAGTGCTCGCAAACCCGGGGAGAATACTGGGGGTATTCATTCGAGACGTAACGATACCACCGACAAGCAAATTCTTTGATAAATCGTTTACTCATGTTGAAAATCCTCTATCCCGAAATCTCACCTCAGATCCTCCTCCCCTTCCGGAACGCTCAAGTGAGCCTGAGACCCAACGCCCAAATTTACCTCCCCGAAACTATCTTGAACGAAAAGAACAGGCGAAGGATGAAACTAGCTCAGCAATGAGTGATCTCATTGGTCTAAGGATTGGAGATGAACCTGCTCCAATAAACAAAACTGAGCTGGCCAAAACCCCTTCCAATAATCGACAGGCACCCCCCATTCGACCTTCCAAACCAGCAGCTCTTCGGAGCGGAGCCGTCGAAGCGGATGGAGATAAGAAAGACTCGCCATCATCCAGTGTCCGACGAAAGCCCGTTCCGCCCCTCCCAGAAAAGCCGCGAAGTTTATCATCTTCACAATCCCAAGGACACCCAGAAACTTCGTCTGCTCCTATCTGCTCCACTGATACATCTCAGGCTACCAGACCAGCTCTGCCAAGTCGCTCTTCAACCAGACAATCGCTGAACAATCAACAATCCGCTGAAAACGGGGAGAGCTACGCCGCTATTGTCCAGAATAAGATTACAAACATATACAACCAGCTCCCATCTTCACGGTCATATTGGGCCAACGAGAACCCTCCCGCCACGTATCCGTCCACAGAACAGGCACCACCTTCTCGTCCAGCTATGAAACAACCGCCGCCACCGCTCCCTCCACCCCGTCGCAGCACAAACAGCGCCTCTTCAAGCCAATCCACGCTGCTGACCCAAACCACCCAACCCCAACCTCAATCTCACTCCAAAGCGTCCACAGCGCAGGACCAACGCTATGGTAACATATCCCTCTCCCACTCCCCATCCCCCTCCTCCCAATCACCCACCCCACCCCCACCTTCCCGCAAAGGGACAGACACACCTCCACGCCCACTACCGTCGTCATACTTATACGCCTCCCCCTCGACATCACCCACTCCGGCCCCCACGGCCCCAACAGCAGCAACACTGCGAAATAAGCGAGAGGAAATCTGGAGGCGGCGATGGGCGAGGGCGAAGGATATTCTGGATCGGCAAGGGGTTGTGTTGATGAGTTGGAGGGTGGGTGAGGATGTTAAGGATGTTTGTACGAAGTTGGTTGAGAGGGCGGGGAGGGAAAGGAGGAATGGTAAGTAGGTAGGTTGGTTTGTATTGTTTAGGTTGGATGGGATGGGGTGGGATGGGATGGTGTATTTACGATATCCGTTACATTTTTCGATGATATTCGTATTGGCAGGAGGAGTGTGCAGCGGAGAGTAATGGGATCTTTTTGTTAAGAAATTCCCGGCAATGGCAGGAGAGGAATAATGGTAATTTTTTCATGTTTCTGTAGCAGTATTTTACGTCAGTCGGCCTGCCAAGATACATAGATACATAGATTCCTGAAGATCAAAGGAATGAATAGACTTATTTTCCGTACGATTCAAATATCAATCTTCTCCCCTTTGTGTCCAGATCTATCTTGATTTGGTTCATTGATCCCTAGTCCTCTATACCCTAAATACAACCCCCAATGCCTGTGATATATATGAACATCCACTTCCGGAAATACCACGCCGATATCACCCTCATTTCCATTTGCAAACATAAAATCACATTAAATAAGACTACAATAAGTTAAAAGTAAAAAAGCAAACTACAAATGAGGTGCAACCCCACCGATCAACTGAAGCACGTTGTCTTGTCTGATACCTTCTTTTCGTTCCCTTTTCCGGGTAAAATGACAAAGTTATCTGATGCGTGGAAACAATTCCGGATTTTAAGAAGAAACGAGGAGCCAGGAGCTTGGAATTTATGAAGTGTGAAGTTGTATCGGGAGGAGGGGGATATGGGGTTATTAGAGGCGACCATAATTAAAAGTGCATAACGACGTGGAGCAGACGGTACATGCAAACGTACAAACGTGCACACGTGCGCGCATGAAACAGAATGTAGAATATATGAAAACATGAAATCACTTTTTTCCTCCCTTTGCTTTTAGAATTTTGACTGGTATGAGCGAGGGGGTAGGGAAATAGAAAAGGTTAGAAAAAGGGAAATAGAAGAAATAAATGAAAGAGAACGGACATGCTAAGGATTAAACAATATTTTTTGTTTCTTTCTTTTTGACATTTTTTCTTCTTTTGCCTTTTTTTTTTTTTTTTTTTTTTTTTTTTAAGGGGAAAGGGGAATTAAAGTCGGGGTAACGACACGGAGGAGGGTGGGAGATAATTAAACATTAAGAATAAATCGGAAGAAGCAATTGGAAAAATCGCAGACTTGGGAAATTAGGAACGGCAAGCAAGAAACGACAATTGATGAACAGAACAAATTCCATTTCTTTTCGCGGTGTGTATCCTCGAAAATACCGTATCATCATGAGCGCAGTGGAACAGTGATTTTTCGTAGTAATACAAGTGGGTTTATTCTTCTCTTAAAAGCAAGAAACAAAAGACAAAAAAACAAAAGTATAAAGTCGGAGGAAGGAATTGAGGCGAAAGCGGTCAGCATGAAGATGCGCGTCTCTGAGAATGATGTTCCCCCTACATAATAAATTGAATCTTGTTGGATTAGGGGACAACAATCGAATCTAAGTCGGGGTATAATGTATCAATTTGTATACTCAGAGACTCAGAGACGCATATCATAGCCTCAGAACCTCAAAACCCTAAGTCGGGCTTTTAGGAAGTCTCAATTTCAGCATCATTCTTAACCTCGGTAGCTTCTTGATGAAGCACAATAGGGGAACTATCAGCTGTGTTGGACATAGGCCCAGGTGCTGTAGTAAGCTCAGGTGCAGATGTAGGCGCATACTCAGGTCTAATCATGCCCATGCGACTAGCAAAGGTCTCTGTGGGCTTCCATTTGCCACTGACTCTGGGGTTACTCTCTTCGAACATGCGATCGACTTGCTCGAGCGATAGACCCTTGGTCTCGTAGACGAAGAAATAAGAGAAGAGCATGGAGAGAGTGCAGGTTGTACCCCAGATGAAGAAAACTTTCGAACCCAAGTTGGCCTTTTCGGCGTCAACGAGGTAAGGGGTTACGAGGGCCAGGATCTGCGGGTTGTTGGGTTAGTGGTTCGTGTGGATATGTCATATGCTCAGGCATTCGTAGGGTAGTTGTTAATATCATGAATGTAGCGGGACGACTTACGTAGTTCCAGAGCCAGTTAGAGGCGGTGGACAGAGCAACGCCTCGTGCACGGATTGGTAAGGGGAAGATCTCGCCAATCAGCACCCAAGCGCCCGGTCCCCAGGTCGAGGCAAATCCCAGTATATAGAGACAGACGAATACGATGAGACACGTGGAGGCTACGTTTGATCCAGGGAGAGCAGTGCCGACAGAAGCAATGATGAATTCACAAAGGAGCATGGCAAAGGCGCCCCAGATGAGAAGGTTGCGGCGACCGAAGCGCTCGATGGTGTAGAAGGAGATAGGAGTGGATGCGACGTTGACGACGTTGGTGATGATAGAGATGAGAAAGGGGTTTTGCAGGCCGCTTTGTTGGAAGAAGGTAGTTCCTAGTATGTAGTTAGTTTTATGAGTTTCATTTCCTGGGTTCAATTGGGTTAAAGGGTGGTACCGTAGTCTGGAAGTTGGGAATTAGGTCAGCATTTTCTGGCGATATTTATGTTGAAGACAGAAAGGTTATCAGCACTCACAGAAAATAAAGTTGACTCCAGTTAGCTGTTGGAACATTTGCAATGCAGTGCCCAGGATTACGCGACGAAGATTTCCACTTGGACGAAGACCTCCTCTGAAGCAATCAAGCCAGCTGGTGCTGCTGATTTTGGACTCATATTCATAGTTGGCAGCAATCTCAGCAAGTTCAGTTTTAACATACTCCGATTCAACAGGCAGGTTACGGATACGGGAGAGGGAAGCAGCAGCATGTTCGTACTTCTTTTGCTTGACGAAGTAACGAGGAGATTCAGGAAGGAAGCCAAGGCCGACACCAAGAATGAGGGCCCAGATGAGCTGTATTCCAATAGGGATGCGGTAGGATGCTGGGGTGTTGAGATTCTCCGTTGCCTTGTCGATGACTGCGGCGATCAAAAGGCCTATGGTGATGGCCCACTGATAGATAGAGACCATGGCACCGCGGAACCGCTTGGGAGCGATTTCAGAAACATACAGAATGACAACGGAAGAGATGGCACCAACGCCAAGTCCAGCGACCAGACGGCCACCGACGAGATCATTAACTTTGGTTGCGCCAACTTGGATCGCGACACCGACGCCAAACAATAAGCAGGCCATCATAATGGTTAAACGGCGGCCAATGCGCTCAGCGATAGAACCGGAAGCAACCGCACCGATGAAAGTTCCCAGGGAGAGGATGGACACTATCAGAGACTTTTGCCAGGTTGCAATGTTGTATCCAGACTTGTCGACGTCCAGGGGAACAGGGCGCCCAAAGGACTTCTTGAAATAGTCCATGCCCAGGACTCCGTTGACATAACCAGAGTCATATCCAAAGAGGATACCTCCAAAGGACGCAAAGGCACAGAGAATGTATGCCCTAGCGGTAACAGGAGCCTCGACGCGGTCCACGTCATCGGTCCCAAACATCGTGTTTGACGGCATGTTTGATTGAAAGCTGGGACACGAAGTCAGTAACGATTGATAAATGGAATTTGGATATCTTTTAATCCGACGGATGAGAACAAAGAGGGAGCAGAGGTTGCACGTAAATTTTAAGACGAATAGCATAGAAGAGGGATATAGCGGGGCATTGAAGGGAGAAGAGGCACATTTGGGGTAAATATCTTTAAAAAGGCTTACCTTCGGGTTGGTCCTTGAGAAGCAGTAGATTTGATAACACGAAAGTATATTTCGTAATGAGATGTGAGTAGAGTGAGATATTTGTAGCGCGAGAGGACAACTGTGGGAATTCGTGGGATTGTGAAGTCGTGAAGCTGTGAGGTTGTAAAGGAAAAAGGAGATTGGGAGGTTGAGAAGTCGTTGTTAATGGACAATAACACCTATAGGTGTAGCAACCAGCAGCGGGAATATTCATTGTGTCATTTCAGACTTTGGGAATATTTAACTCTTAACTCAATATGATTCTGAGTTGCCTTAAATCTCTGGAGGAGCGAATAAGAGCATCAAGAGACTTAACTCGATTTTCCATCCATGGAATGCAAACAAGGTCTCCTCAGACAATGTGGTCGAACGCCCGTCTGCTAAATTCTAGTGGTAGAAGTGGTCGTAGGTATTCAATGTCCACTGAGAGGAATTGGATAATTCCGCGCCAGTTCCAAGGTGCATCGTAGTTTGTAGATGTAGTATTGAATTCCCTTTGCACAATCTGCCTTATGAGGATGCATTTAGGCTTTTCGCAGCAACCAGGGTTCAGTCTCGAACGGCAATACACACTATCTCCACCCGCAGAAATCTGTCAAATGAAGGTTTCAACAGAGGCAATACCAGATTGATGACGCTGGTACCGTAGACAGAACAGTAATTAATTGCATATGTCTAACGGAAATAGGAGTCATACGCAGTGGTTGTCTAGTTCTTGAGGAGACCTCGAGAAAGGGTTCTCACAGACCAGTTCTCTTCTCTTTTCACAAAGCACTCCAGCCAAGAAGAGCAACAAAGAAAATGTGTACAAGAATTGTACAGTTTCATTAACTGCCACTGGCATCATAGAAGTCCCAGGAGCATCCTAAAAGGGGGAGAGTGTAAAAGCAAAAATTTGATAACTCCCCCCCATTGGCCTCTCCAAGCAGGTACCTAGAGCTATGCAGGCCAGGTATTTCATATATCTCTCTGGAAATGCTATCACCGCTAAACTTAAGTTTGAAACCGGTTTATAGCTGGAAAAACCCGCGGTGCTAGAAAACATAAGAGAAGTCTAAAATGACTCTTTCATAAGTAGAGAACATGGGCAACCAGGTATACAGAGTTTCTTCCGCAACAACTCTGAAAAGAGCAAGCAGGAAACATGAAATAAAATAGGTAAAATAAGAAAAAAAAAAAAAAAAAAAAAAGGGGGGGGTAGCAACCCCCAGTCATTTCAAAATCAGCGTTCATCAAACCACACCCGTGAGAAGGAATATCGGCCATTCGTAGCAAACCCCGCATATGCAGGTCTCTCGTTCGAAGAGCTTCGACGCATTCAATATGCCATGACGTCCATTTAAGCTTCCTTACCTAAACCATTAGCGGTTTAGCCTCCGCCGATCTCCAGATTTCGATCCAAGGTTTTAGCCCGTGTTTAAATTTAAAGCACCGGACTAACTCGCGGCTTAGCAAAACGAAATCTCGTTCTGGTGTCCGCCGTTTAATTAGATCCTGCCGAGGTTGTGGTTCTTATTTTGCGAAAATTTGGCTGACGGTATTTGGGAGAACTGTGTTTTAAAACATCCCGTATTTGTATGACAATACGACGACTGTTTTTGAAGTTCGTGTCATTTTTGTGGGTACCAAGTAAAAGCTACAATATTCTGCGACTCGGTACAAGAGACATGAAACGACCTTCGCGACCATTGTAGTCTTTTTAGTCTTTCCTTTGGAATCTCCTTTCCTTTCCTTTTTTTTTTTTTTTTTTTTTTTTTCTTTCTTTCTTTCTTTTTTCTTTTTCTTTTCTTTCCCTTCCTCCAGTCAATAAATCATACAATCTGTAAGAAAGGTAAAAAGCTATGTAAATTATCCGGCATAACCCGGCACCATCCGAGGCCAATTCAGCAAAATGCGCTAGACCTGATTAAGAATATATCACGTGACTAGATGTTCTTACTACCGGCTGTCCCCGAGACCTAGAGACCCTAACACAGTGAAACAACCACTCATCTTTTCACATATTGTTAAATCTCAGCCACCCATCCATTCCTCTCTCCAAGAAACCCACTAGCTTTGGAGTAATGGATCCAAGGAGAAAAGGGTAATTAACTAGACATAAACCAAGTAACGAGATATTTTTTTTCTTTTTTTCTTTTTTTTTTTCTTTTTTTTCTTTTTTTTTTTTTTTTTTTGGCTTGACTCATCCTATATCCATCATTCATGTCATTAATATACAGGAAGAAAGCCCAGCTAATAAAGATAGCAAGAAAGAAAACAATATATTCAAATACTTTTTCCCTTTGTCATTTATTATGTGTTATAAGTGTTTCTTTTTCCAATGTCACTTTTTCCAATCCAAAACAGGGGCACAAAAAGCCAACTCTCACATAGTCAAATCCACATGGCAGGTAGATGTCCAAGGCATATGTATAAAATTCCCCCCCCATTTTCCAAATTCTTGTATCTCTTCAGCCTTTTCGCCCCTGGAACTCTTTATTTTTATTTTTATTTTTATTTTTTTGGCAATTGGTGTCTTGATACCGACCCACCGACCAAACCTAGATTATCCCCGATATATCAGAAAATTGCCTTAACACGTCATATGAGATATATCTAAAAGTTTAAGAGAAAATCCCTACTTACCGTTCCGATACCTCCCCGACTGCATACGAAATGCGTGCTTTATCACCACTTCCAAGCTTCCTCTGTGCTTATCCTTCTTCGAGTCCCCGGAAATCCCTCCCTGTCGATCTCGATTTCTTCCAGAGCCTAGTTGTATCCGTCGTCCATTTGAGGCTGAATATCACTCATATGTACTCCTCTTAGCTGAGCCTCTCGTTCTTGCTGTGACTGATGATCGTCATTCAGATGCGCGAAAACTCTCCTTAAAAAACTATCCGCAGATTCCGTCCCGTCCTCGGTCCACGGGGGCACCAGGGGTTCGGACGTCTTGTGATCCCCATCCTGATTCGAATGTTTGCCTCCGATCTGCGATTGGTGTGGTCCTGAACGTTTCCCAGAACTTGTGGCTGCTCTTGAGGATTCTGCGTTTGTCTGTTGGACGTTGGGATCATGGGAAACCCTGTCCTTCTCTCTTCGCTTCTCTCGTGGTTTGGTTAAGATTAAGGCTGCTTCGGTTTCTCTGCGGTTTCCACCGACATTTGGGGGAATATCGCTATTGACCTGTTGTGGTTTCAATGTTTCAGCGAGCGGTTGCACCATTTCGAAATCGTCAACCATGCGCATGAGTTCGTCGTTCGCAAAATTCGCGAAATCTGTTCCAAGAAAGTGATCCAGCTTCTGGACATTAGGGACATCTGGAGCAGTATGCGGAGGCTGAGGGTGCATATTATCCTCTGGACGGACAGCTCCATTGTTCCCAAAGGTCCCGGGACCTATATCCAGACCAAGATCCGCTCCAGTATTGGTATGTGCGATATTCGAATTAGTAGCGGACGGAAAAAGAAGACTTAGAATATCTACCGGTTCGTTTTGGAAAGCAGCCGTCTTAGGACTTGGAGGAAGGCCTGCGGCCGTTCCATGAGAAGGACCCCCACCCCCCGTGCCCGTTGCTGTCGGTCTTGGTAACAGAGGCCGCCGTTTGGAATGCCCATCGTTCTTGGGATCGAAAACCCCAGCACCCGAAGGCCCACTAGGGGCCCGAACATCAGATGGTGCAGGTTGGGTGTGATTATGCGTGCCCATACCTGCACCCATTTGGTTAGGGAATATCCCTTGGTTGATATGCGGCGGGTCGAGGTTCGAGACGTTAAAGTCGAAGCTCGAAACACCTTGTGTAGTCCGGAGCCCACTCCCCAGTGGAGGATGCGGTACGTTTGGCTGTTGCATGTCATTTACCATTGGATGAGCTGCCATGCCCATACTGGTGTTGGCAACATACGGGTGTACAACCGGCTGTAAACAGAACTGTTGATTTGTGGCTGGCGGGTTTTGAGCCATGTACAGGTATGGAGGCTCTACTCCCATTTTGTTATTTTCAACCTCCACTGGTGCCGCGTTCGGGTTATAATGCTCTGCTTTTGGCTGTTGCATTTTATTGGCCGCCGGAGAAAAAGCTGCCATGCCCATGCCCATGTCCATTCCCATGCCGTTAGGGACACTAAGTTGACCTCTAGGTGGCTGGAAACCAAAACGTGGATCCGGGGGTGGCATATTTTGAGCCGTGGACGGATATGGATTCTGATGAGGATGGCCTACACCCTTCTGAGGGTCCCCAGAACCATTCATCGTCCAATTCAACGGGTTCTGATTAGGGCGTAATGCATTGTCTTCAAGCTGAATAGGAATATTAACACTGTCGTTAACAGGGTGGTGCGGAGCGGGGGGATATGGAGGCCCTCCCCTCATTCGATGAGCCGTATCACTCACCATCCCATTCATTGCACCTCTGTGATGGCGTCCTGGGGCGCGAGGCTTTGGATCTGGTGGCATATTCACACCATTGTGATGGTGGTGGTGGTGTGGACCAGCGGGTTGCCAGGGTGCTTCGATGTTCTGATGATGGCCAGGGCCATTCACCATTGTATCCGTGTTGGGAACTTGCTCATTCACATGTTGCAATCCCCTTGACTCTGGACTCGGTGACATGCTTAGGCCATGGGGACCTGTACGGGGAGGAGGCATGACTATTGAAAGCCCATTTCCCATCTGAGCATGCTCGGGGCCTTCAGTCACTGTCCTCATGCTAGCATGTCCTGTCTTAACCTGCAGCATCATCCTAGTTGACTGTGGAGATCGACGCATATTTTCTCCATCATTAACAGGATGTGGAAATTTCCCTCTTATATGACGATGCTCGGCACCGCTGATCACCATGCCTGGGTTAAGATGTTGTGTATTGGCATGTTGCGTACTATTTGGTCCAGGATGTGATGGCATATTGATGCCACTCTGGATGTCGTGAGGAGCAGGGGTTTGCAGATGTCCTACACCCATCTGGTGCTGAGGGCCATTATGGTTTATCACCGCACCCAGGCCAGGGTGTTCAGCATTGAGATGTTGCACTCCACTTGGACCCGTGAGCGATGGCATACCCACGCCCACGTACGGTGGATGCTGCACACGCTGCTGTGGCATGGGAGCGGGATGTGGTACGTTTGGCTGGCCCAATGGGACAGGAAACTGTGGAGGCGCATCTGGTCTCATTCCGTGAGGTCGTTGAAGCGTACCGGTCAAGTTTAGAATCGGGGGGTATCTTGGTCGGATTGGATTTTGCGAGTTAAAAGGGACAACTTGGTCATGATGCTGCGCAACGTCCCGACCCTGGTGCATATAAGGAATCGCATAGTTTGGAGCGGGCACAGGCGGCTGAGGGATCATGTTGTTGCTATGGTGGTCGATATGCTGCATGCTAGGTCCAAATCCATCTGAGCGTTTCAAGTTATCGATGGACTTCTCGAGAACCTTTGGATTGATGCCTTGACAACCTTTGATACCTTGATGCACGTGAGGATGTGCATAGCTTGATCCTGTAGCTGGCATCTGGTGTATCATGATGTTGGATCGATGTCCGATATTTTGCGTATCACGACCGGATCCATTTCGACTGTTGGAATCGTAGGTAGATCTCTTGGGAGTTTTCTGACTGATATCTTTTGAGACTCTGTTATCCCGATGCAGGGTATTCAGGGCTCTCTGATGACCATGTGGAGCAATCTTGTGGCGACCTGGAGGAACTACTGGCCGGTGTTGTGATGCGTGGACCACATCGTTAGAATTGTTGGCTTGCAAATTTTTGGAGGGTGAATGCGATTTCCCCGACTTCTTGGTGACTGGCATGGTTGCGTTGGAGTGTAGGATGAATTGGATTCAAAAGGGGTGTATATTGTTGGAAGGGAAGCGGAGAGCGGAAGATAGTGCGGCGAGATGGTTGTCACAAAGGGATTTTTGGACCGATGAGTTTGTAACGGCCCTTCTTGGTATAGGCTGGAAAGAGGATGGTGAAACTCGCTCTATTTCTTTTTATTTCTTTCGAGGATTTGTTGTGTGAAATAGTATAAAAAGGGGGAGCTGGGTTTTGTCGATATGAAGCGATTCGGTGAGTGTTGTAACGACGTGCAGTTGTTTCCGATGCAACAACGAATAAATAGCTAATGTTTATAGGACTAAGAAAGGCTGGGATATGCTTTCAAGTGATATGAATGTTGTCAAAAATGGCACACTCTCCGGGAGCATATGTATCAGAAGTAAATGCGATGAGGTCTGGGTGAAATGGGACAGCTTTATTCGAGAGAGTCGAGATGTTTACGATGATGCGAGGAACAAGAGGAGAAGATGCAGGGTGTAAAAGGAAGAGCGATAGAGAGCTGCAGCAGCTGTCGCAGGCACAGGAGCAGGCCCATGACGGAGAAATAACCTTTCTGCAGCGCCCCACGGCACACAGAAACACAGATTGATCTCTCACCCATTGACACAGAGCAGTTGTCCCGGGGGAGCCAATCTTCATTCAACAGCATTAAGAAGACTATTACCGTAACTCAATGATGGCGAACGAACCTTTCAGACGGCTACGGCGAATCTATCCCCAGGATTGAATGAGGTCATAAGAAGGTTCTGCATTTCTCAGTGCCTTCTTTTTGCTTTTCTTTTGTTAATCTTATTTTATTATTATTATTATTATTTTGGAGTAATTTAGGCAGGGCCGATTTCCCATGGAGCAGGAAATCTTACAAACGTCCTAAATATCCACATTATCTGTTTACGTTGCATGGCACCTGTGTACTCACCGTTTCTGATGGGTCCTTCCACCACAGAATGTTTGGGTGGCATCATTAATACCCAATTTTTTTTTTTTTTTTTTTTTTTTTTTTTTGGTTCTCTTGCGAAGAACTTTCAACAACCAAAACAGCATACTTCTCAGGAATTATATGTGAGGTACAGAGGAACGGTGAGCGATATATGCGCATAAAATGACGTCCTTACAAGACCACAGAGCATCAATTGCTTCTAGATATAGTCATTCACCCTCATCAGTGTCTTCCGTCTAGCGCGCCAGTTGTCGCGCGGTAAACATTTGACGTATGCCAAGCTTTCCGGGGTAGCTGTTAGTTAACTAACTATTCTTGCTTATATAATCACGCAACCTTAAAAGCCACCGCGTTTAATAGATTTCTGCCAATTAAGGCGGCATTTACTGATTTTGTTGTTTACGAAACAACTCATCCAGGCCCTAGGAGGGATATTAAGCAAAGGGTGAATCCTCAGCGATATTCTACTATATAGCGTTTTCTGGCCGAATAGAAATCCCAGAGTAAATTCAAATAATTACGTACGTATGAATGATTAGGTTCAGAACCGAGGTCTGACGACATAACAATGAATGTATGGCAAAAGGAGAATCGATTCAGCGGATCCACGCCACAGATATGACGTTTATAGAACCCAACCTTACCCCTGTCCAGATAATTTTTAACGGTACGCGAGTCCTCTGATAATTTGGGACGTGGCGCTCCTTGAACCGATATGTCTTTTACAAGACTAGTTACACCAGGACCGTTCTGTCCTGTTTTCTCTTCGATTTCTGTCTCTGGGACATTCCTCCTACTAAGCGTAATCCAAAACATAGCGACTAATCCACCGAACTTAGCGCGTACACCAAGCTTCACCTCCACCGTCATCCCTCGTTAGACGCTGTAGCGAACCTTATCAAGCAGGTTGCGACAAAGACAAATGACTACCGAGGAGTTTCTCGCCTGGATAGATGGATATCTTTTCCACCACAGAGACACCTCCATCCCCAGTATCCTCTATTAGTGTGGGGTTGGGTTGCCAACGACAGAGAGGCACGGTATATACAAATCTTCAGGTGTCATCAGCGATCCACTCAACCCTTTCTAAATAGAGTCTACCAAGTAGCTGAGTATTAAATAATTACAATTAAATTACTGTTAAACAATAGTCAAGAGTTTTGTTTGATATCTATTCTAGCAAAGCTTATTCATCTTAATTCCTCGTTCCCATTACTTACAACTCCCTCCCACATGTCTTTAAGAAAGTGGATATCATATTACGTCTTCCCTAAGCACAGCGGCTCCTCCATTCAAATCCAAGACATGACATTGAAAAGTTTGCTAACACGAAAATATCCAGGCCTAGTCCCAGCCCATCCCAAAAACAAAATTCAGTGCCAACTCCACTCCATTCCATTCCAATATATTTGCAATACACAATTGATCCCAAAAACCAAACTTCAACTGCATTAACGCCACAACCTTTTCTTTCAAAGCAGACTCTCATATTTATCAAGTCCCTGTTTCTGTTGATTATTTCGGGGTTGCATAGCCGGTAGTGTCGACTGCCACTGCTGGCTCGGGTTTGGTTTTGGTTGACTAAACGCAGCAGAAAGGGAAGCGGATGACGAGGTTTGTTGTGATTGGATATTTGACGGTAGTGGCGGAGGGGGAGAGATGGGGAATGGAGAAAATGGCGTGGTCGTCTGTGACATGTGCCCAAACGATGAGGCTGATGGTGCTGTTGTGGTGGATGAGGTTTGGTAAGTTGAACTTGCGGAATATTGATTCATTACTGAGCTGGGTTGTGGGTTTGTCGCGGGTTTCCCAGATGGTGACAGTATGGGCCAACGTGAAGCTTGAGAAGGTTGCGAAGGTTGCAAGGAGGGAAATGTAGGTATTGTGGACACTTGCTGTTGTAGATTCCTAGGTTCGAGCGTAGGAAAGGAGTTAATGCTCATATCAGGAGTAATCGACCGTTGGCTAGGTCCCGAATTATGACCCACAGTGCCTGTAAGATTGGTGGTCGACCATGAAAACTTAGGGGTATTATCAGTCTTAGCCGGCAGATTAGTTGGATTGGATGTTGCCGTGCCCCAGTCATTCCAGGAAGCGTTACTAGAACTGGATGCCGTCCCTTTGCCAAGGACCAGACGTTCAAATTCTGATTTTGAGTTTTCAACTTCAGTTCCGCCGTTCAATACGCCAGTCGTTCCAAAAATATAGGAATTGCTATTCCTGGCATCTCCGAACTCGTTTGACGAGGAGAGTGATTGCAATTTTTTCGTTTGTTGCTGCTCGACCTTTGAGGAAAGGGATTTAATCAAATCCATGAAACGGCCAAATTGCTGAATATTGAGAAGCGGGCCAAGGCTGAAATTCCATAAGATCGGAATGACCTCCAGGGCAATGAATTCAGTTTCAGCAATCTGACCGACCTGCCGAAACACATTTAAGGCTGCCATCATGACCGCAGGTTCTTTGGTTTTAATGGCTTTTAACAACGGAACAACCTTCTCCTGGACCGTGTATTTGTCAAGAATCGACACTGTACTGGATTTGGTTGGTTGAATTTTGTTTGGAACTTCTGCAAAATCATCATCCAAAGTCGAACCTGAAATTTCCTCCTTTGCCACTCCGCCGCATAAAATAGTTAACGATTCTAAGCCTCGAACTTTGATAGCAAGGCTGCTGGTTCTGCTGAAAACTGAAGCAATCGGGGGGAAAACGTCATTCTTTACGGTAGAAAAGTCCAGAATAGGTAACATCACCGGAAGACACCGCATTGAGACATCTACTAATGAATGTGTGGAGGATTCTAAGCCTAGTCGAACCAAAGGCAGTGCATCTAGTGAAAAAAAATCGTAAGTGAACCGGTATAAATCAAAGTCAGTATTTAGCTTACATACCTTCTTTAAAACTCCGTCCCAAGCAGTTTTTAGCAATTAGATCCATGTTTTCCAGAACAACCATAAGACTAGCATCTCTGCTGTTGTCGCGTTCCTGCGGAAGGCCTTTAGCTCCGGTTTGGAGAAAGACAGGCTTGAGGTGGGGAAGAAGTTTCTCAGGAACGACCCGCGGGCCGGAAGGAATAATTCTGATAATTTTAAAGACATTTGACAGGATCAGTGGCAATAACTCTTTATCCTTGCTTTCTTCCAAGAGGGCACCAAGAACTTTTCTTTCGAGAACTGAAGGTGGGAAATCAGGTAAAATACGACCTAGTCCTTTCATGAATTGGGATTTCTCGTTAAGTGATTTTGTAGGTAAAGATTCCAAAAAGCGAATGGTAGATACAAGGATATTATCGAAATACTGAGATTGCTGGAACTCCTTTGCATTCATTCGTTGCGTCGCTCTCCTGGTAATAAGCCTGGGCAAAACATATGACGCTAGATCCCTAGGGATTGGACGAGAGGAAAGAAACCCATTGTTTTGTGAAGGTATTGTTGATGGTGAACCCAGCAACTTTTTGTATGTCGAAGTGTTGCCGTGCGTCTTAAGAGGAGAGATGTGAGGGGAATTGTAAAGTGAAATGATGAGAAGACCAAGAGAAAAGAGATCTGCAGACGTAGTGATATTCGAATCAATTACGAAATCGGGGGAGGTATAATCTAGGTCAAGTTGAACATATGACGGTAGTCTGGGATCCTCGTGTAAGACTTCAGATAGTGCAAGCGGAGGCAGTGACGATTGTGATCCCGAGTCAGCAGGGCCAGCAAAAGCAAGGCCAGAGATTTTCCAGTCAGATTTCGCATTGACATAGATGGCTTCGGGAGTCAGGTTGCCGTGGACGAACCCAGCAGATTCATGTAAGAACTCCAGGCCTTTTGCAATTTGCAATAAGCCCTTCTGTATTTCGATCTCATCAATCTCAATACCCTTTCCAGCCTGATTGACATCAGACTCCCCAGTAATACATTGACCGGTTCGCCGGCCCCCACCGGAAGACGTCTCCCGGTCATCCATCTCCCGTAAAAGCCCTGCTAAAGAGGCGGTGACAGGCTCCGTAGCAAACATCAAACCGCCGTTTCGAGTCTCCTCCACTGGTTCCAAGACTTGAAGAATGGAAGGATGCCTTAGCCGGGTTAGGCTACTAGCCTCTCGTTTCAACCGTTCGACAACTTCATCATGTATCTTTTTCAGAGATGATGAGTTTGACCGGGAAGCGAGGCCGACTCCCCGCACATCCAGTGATTTCCGATCAAAAACGAAAATGGAAGCTTCATTTCCGGTACTCTTTTTCTTACCGTCATACACCTTCCAGGGGCCCGACGTAAATGTTGGATGAGGGGAAAGCTGATAATTGGCCGCTATATTTGAGCTAAAACTCTTCAAAGCTGATGAAAACATAGCGATTCCAGAAAATCTTCGCAGATCGGGATAATGGTAGAGATGTTTGATCGGGTTGAAACAGAATGCCTATGGAATGATGAGATCCGATTCCTATCAAAACACTCCTGATCAAACGCCATCCGCCACGCTGCACCCGGACCCATAAACCCAGTTACGCTCCTAATAGTAGTTCACAAGGAACGCAGCCCTTAAACGCTAACCTGCATCTGAGATATTTTGCTGAGGTCGTTGTCCGTGACATTCAACTGATGTCTATTACGACAGCAATCAGAATGAGGATAGTGTCTGGTTTCAATCCAGGATTCCAGCTTCCACGTTCCGCAAACCGATCCTCATCACGTGGGAATCAGGGTAGCGTAGACGGATTAACCATTGCTCCGATGGCGAGATTGGCTTCTGGGCGCCGAGGCTTATCTTCTATTTCTATATATGAATTGAGCAACGATTTTGGGTGTTTTACACATCATCGAAATTTCCAGTCTGCAGGGCTATATTATTATTATTACTATTATTATATACTAAAGAAATTTAATCAGTGTCAGTACAATAGTTGAATTCAATTTTCTCTGTTCAAAACTCTCTTATGATATATATATCTCAAGAGGGGCGCTGCTATGGAAACCCTTCACCATTCCAACGGCGAATACATCACGTGTCCACAACGAACATCACACGCTCGGTATCCTCATGGGTTTTCAGTTTTTCCTCCCTTTGCAGAAAAGCGACCGATGGAATTTTTCCTGAGACAATTTACACAAGATCATGACAGACCTAAGAGCATTCTTCTAGATCATTCTTCATGGTACAGTTGAATCAGGACATAATCTTCCAGTCTCTTCTCAAATGATTACCGGGGGGTTCATGCTGAGAGGATTGGGATCGAGGGAGTGAATAGTCAAGTGCTACTGCTTTTTCCTGTCTTTTGAATATCCTTTTCTCTGAAAGGCACGAACGTTGGCTTGTGTTTGTTCAGTGAAAGAGGTGGTTAGTATATCACTTGCCAAGTCGATATAACTCAGCTGGCTTGACTGGCGACCGTCATCCAGTATGGATACTGGTTCGGCATTAGATTGTTGAGAGAAGTGAAGTTCCGACTAAGATACATCAAAATCAACGTCGGGAGGGATACGATCAATCGCAGAACATATTCTTTTTAGATGAGTTGGCATCCATATATCATAGACATTCCGTTTGAATTTATATGCCGCCCATCTCTCTTTACCATGTTTAAATAACTCAACAACACCTCTCAGTGCAGAGTCATGCTATAGGCATTCTGTCGGTCTGCGATATCAAGCGCCACCCAGCCGCATTTTATCTCGCATGTTAGAAACGGAAAATGCATTAGTCTCTGTCTCCATAAAAAGAGAAGTATAATCTTAGTCACCTATAAAAGGCTTAAGCTTTTCAAGTTGATCATCTGTGAATGCGGACCGCCTGAATCCCACATAGGAATCAAGTTGTGGACGGGGCCACAGAAAGGGATGCTGTTGTTCCAGCCTTGATTAACACTTTCGTCCAAGCACTCAGGGTGTGTGGCCCCATACGTAGCTAGAATGGCTGCAGATAGGACAATCAATAATCTAATATCCCGAATTACTCTTGCTTCTTTCCCACGTTGGATCTTCTCGCAGGTCGTGTCGAATAAGCCATCTCGAAATAATGAATTCTCAGTGACTTTCGGGGCCATAGCAAGCGATGATTTGATAAGAGTGCTTCTTTCGTCCGTAATTCTGCCGCGTACCTCTTTCATCAAGCTGCCTTTTTATTCAAGAATGGTTTGATAATGCGGATATCCGTATAGAGCACTCTTTTCGTCTCTTGGCATTTGATCACTGAGTGTGGAGGAGCTGGTGACAGAGCCAGATTCCTATTGCTCGCAGCAAAAAGAAGATGTCGACTTCTTCCTTGCAAGCAGAAATTCCATGTTGCCCCTCCTGTCTGAATTTTTTTTTTTTTTTTTTTTTTGGGCCAATAACCTCGCTGAATCCAATAGTCGATTGGATTAATGTCGTTCTCGCAGACGCGGTTTGGTATCTCTTGGCCCGGTGTTACTTCAACAGCAGAGCTTTCAACAGCGGCAGTTGCAAGAGTCATTCGCAGTCGCTTTTCTGGAGATACGTGCCGGGAAGGAGGAGCGGATCTTCGGGTTCTCGCAATCGTTTCCGTTTTCGATCTTTAGCTTGCAGAGGTGCGGTTGGATCCTGTGGTATCTCGACTCTAAATTAGTTTCCTAGCACAATGGGAGGAAAGGTAACGTACCCTTCTTGTTCCGGGAATATCACTATTAGAAGAGGAATATGAGTGTTTTGGTTTGGCGTTTCTATCATTAGATATGGGCTTCCTTTGACTCTCTCCCAAGCGTGCGCTCCAGCGGACAGGACCTCGTGGTTGTCCTTTTCTGACCCTTTGCGGCCGCTTTCCTATCATGAAGTGTCACCCAAGGAAAGCTGATAAGAAGGCTGATAATGAAGCATGGATAGCTCACTTTCTTCTTGAGTTTTCAGCGTCAGAGGCTGTGGTCCTATCTTTATGCATGATTTTGCTTGGCGCCCGGAATTATTGACGTTTGACATTCGTTGGCATGGGCCCATGTTGGTTGGACGAGAAACGGGCAAGAGATTTATGTTGCCGCCGAAGACTGTCTTCTTTGCTTGCTGGAAGACGGCACGATAGCACCAACTAGCGTTGGATATTGTTGGTTGGATACTGCGGCTGCGCTAATCGCCCCTCATATATGACTATTTCAGCTAGCTAGCTCATCATACAACAACGTTGTTCACCATGGGGGGTTGAGGCTTTCTGGTTGGATGGAATAAGCTGCGAATAGCATGATGTTTAAAATTAATTACATTTCCATATATTATTTACGCATGCCTAGATGTTCTTGTGATACTTTGATTAATCTCAGATCAAATAATAAAGATTTGAAAAATTAAAATAAAAACCAAAAATGGGGAAAAAAAGTTTTTCTTAAACTATTTATGATATCCTTCCAGGCTCGGCAAAACAATACATTTTGCTGAGAAATCGCCAATAAAATTTGGGAGGTAATAATTAACTTGTCTAGTTTCTTTCATAAATACTCAAACTTAATGTAAGGTTAAAATTTGCTCAGCAGACTTTCAAATCGAAAAATTTTGACTATTTCACTGGACGGGCCATGACCTGTTGACGGATAATATCCGTGTTCGTTGATGCCACATGTGGGCTAACTAAATCACGTGTGGCAGGGGTGGAGCATCAACAACCGGCCAAACCCAGCCAACATATAGAACTTGGGCTAGGTTTTTTATAACGTTATCCTCTATGAGATTGGCTGCGGGCTTCTCCCTTCAACCTTGTCACAGTTCACACATAGGTAACTTCGCTATACGGTTTAGTGAAATTACTACACGAGCAAGTATCATTGCCCTTTGCAACCTCCAACAAACACTTGTGACTCGCTCTTGATAGGTGCCGTTTGCCCTCCAATTCCGCCGCAGCTTCCAATTGATTACCTCAAGGAACCATGACAGCTTCTCTATTGACAATCCGCAGGGGCGTTACGGCCCTCAGCGGCTGCAGCTCTGCATGGAGACATCTCATTCCCTCCCAGAGATGTTACAGTTCGATGATTGGAAGCCGAAGTGATGGATTGCCAGGAATTGATTTCTCAAAGCTATCTATTACGAAAACAACGAGCCCTAAGGAATTGCTCCCCCCCGAAAAGCTGGTTTTTGGATCGTCATTTACAGGCAAGTGGTTCGCAGCCATTGGAAACTCGATATTATATCACATACTAATTTCGTTTTAAAACCCCTCACCCCGACTATAGACCATATGCTTGTGGTGAAATGGAACACAAAGGATGGTTGGCTTGCGCCAAGCATTATTCCATACCAGAACCTAAGTCTGAGTCCGGCCACCTCTGTTTTCCATTATGCGTTTGAGTGTTTTGAAGGAATGAAGGCATACAAAGACAAGGCTGGCGGTATCCGGTTATTCAGGCCGGACAAGAATATGGAACGGTTAAACAAGTCGTCGAAGCGTATTGCGCTTCCAACGGTTGATGGCGATGTGGTCATCAAGCTGATTAGCGAACTGGTTAAACTAGACAGCAGATTTATTCCTCAGTAAGATATATTACCTTTTTGGGACTGGGTACAGACAGGCGTGTAGTGTTTACTGATTGGGATATTCTTTCCCCAGAGCTCGTGGTTACTCGTTGTACCTGAGACCCACAATGATCGGGACCCAGGAGTCGCTAGGTGTCACTGCTCCAAACTCTGCCATGTTCTTTGTCATCGCGAGCCCTGTTGGCCCCTATTTCCCGACAGGATTCAAAGCAATTTCCCTTGAAGCAACAAATTATGCGGTTCGCGCATGGCCTGGTGGGGTTGGTGACAAGAAGCTGGGCGCGAACTATGCCCCATGCATTGTTCCGCAACTGGAAGCTTCCAGGAAAGGCTTTCAGCAGATTCTTTGGTTATTTGGAGAAGAGTATATCACCGAAGTTGGGGCTATGAATCTTTTCGTCGCGATGAAGAACAAAGAAACCGGGCAGAATGAGCTCGTAACAGCTCCCCTGGATGGCACCATCTTGGAAGGTGTTACTAGAGATTCCGTTCTCACTCTTGCCCGGGAAAGACTAGTCCCCAGAGGTTGGATGGTATCGGAGCGTAAGTTGAAAATGTCGGAAATTGCCCAAGCCTCTGATGAGGGCAGAATGATCGAAGTTTTCGGAGCGGGCACTGCAGCCATTGTTAGTCCAGTTCGCAATATTAGCTGGAAAGGACAGATGGTAGATTGTGGCTTGAAGCAAAACGAAGAAGCCGGAAAAGTGGCCCTTGAGATGAAGAATTGGATAGAACGGATTCAGTATGGAGACGACGAACATAGCTGGAGGTAAGCTGGAAACGATGACATCCCTTTCTGCTCTCTAGCTGGCTGACTAACTGGCCCTCCTTTTTAGTGTCAAAATTTAGTATTACTTTGTCAACATTCCCTGGGTTATACTACATATTTTGCTTGATCCCCTCTTGCCACACCTGGTGCAGGTATATTTTATCAAGAATTTGTTATCCATTTTTTTGTTCTCTGTATTTTAGAGCTCCCAGTTCTTTAGACATAGAATATACGCTCAAGTGTTTTGATATTATCTAGATACTCACGTTTTCTATCTATCCCATCTTTGCCACCTATATGCAAGCTCATGGCCATACGCAAGATTCAACCCAATGAATACGTTAGTTACAGTTTCCGACTTTGCCCGTTCTTCTTTTCGAGGGTATTCGTGGTTTGTTGCTTCATAACTTTCATCACCGTTAAACAATTACCATAGTGTGAAAGGGACCACCGCGTATATCCTAAAAGTCCCCAGAATCCATCCGTGTGGACTGGGATTTGTTTCACCAGAATGGTTTCTCTCCTCAACCCCAAACCATAAATCCATAGGCCTACATGGAATGTGAGGGAGCCTTTAAATAACAAACGACCCCCTGACTAGTGCGGGAGGGAGTTAGAAAATGGATACTTTGTAAGGCTTCCTGATTCATTATATCTTGAGGGAAGAATATTGCTAATATCTCTTGTCTCCTTAATTTTACTGAAATTTATTTCATCCATCTGCCTATGGTTAACGAGGGGGCGATGGGGATAAGGGGGCTGGCGGCGAAGTTGAGTCGAGATTCAACAAAAATGACATATGCACAACCCTCCCGGAAACAATTACTACCGTTCACCAGTCAAATGCGCACCCTCATTTTATCTTCCCTTGTTTGTATCCCGGTTCCCCTACCAATGTCCCTCGTCCTGCTAGGTCTCATGGCCCATCCTAGCGTTCCCATATCAACGCTTTCATTTCAAGCTGCGACCTTCCTAGGTACCTATCCTTGAACCCTGCCCAGCATATTAATAACCTCGGTTGTGTTGCTGATTTATTTTTAGTTTTTGAAAAGTGACAGCTGTTTCCAGCTTCTGCGCAGGACTCAACCCTCCACATTATGCCGTTCAACAAGAAACGTTTGGCCCTTCCAGTGATTCGTTAGGGTGTAAAGTTTGCGGTTGATGCCCTTCCACTCGAGCATTACCTTGGCGCAAAGTCTGTCAATTCCAATCTTCTGACGCCTACAGGGAATGTTTTCCAAGCTCGTAGAGCATTGCAGATATCCCGTTGTATGTCCAGATGATCTTGCCACTCGTTCTCCCCGCACACTTTAGAATGCTTACAGCTGTGATTCCTTGCTTTGCCTGCTACCTGGCAAAATTCACTGTTCCCTACATGGGTAAAAAGGTTGATATGCAGTATCCCAAGGGGCCTATTGAAAGACCTCACTAGGGTGTCACGACAGCTCAAAATCTCAGAAATCCCAGATATGCAACAGGACTCAAATAAAGTCCAAAATCATGGGAGAGACAACGCACATCGCAGGACTTTTCAACTTTTGATGCTGCGTAAAAACCTAGAATATCAGGAGACGCCCCACCCTCAGCGAATAGGCTAGAGACCTCTTGGTCCGTTTAGAAACGGGGGTGCATGGGTTCCCAGCTTTGTCTCCAGCAACGACGAAAAAGAAAATTTACCCTCTGTATCAACATCGCCCGTTTCTCTCGGTACGAAAGCAATAAACAAAGCGGATGGATAACAAGCTAAGGTCGTCAATCCACGGCTGCTCTTAGGGTCTTCAATTACGCCATTCGCGGTTATCACGGTGAGCGGCTAACTATTAATAGGTCAGAGCACGCAAGCCATCGAAAATCCATGATATCTGCCAAGTTCCTTATGTGTAATAGCGCCGGAGAGTTTTATCGGGACGTCAGGCATGTGCCTTTAGTGCGCTTTGGGAAATACCACCTAGAAAGATCAACAGAGTTGAAGGTTCAGGGGTCCGTGGTATTTCGACGTGTTGAATTGTTATTAAACGGTTCTCAGAGACATTCCGGTGAGTTGGTGTTGGAGGTTGCTGCACGTATGAAATTTCAAGTTCAGGTTTGATGCGTACAGGTAACTATATTTGTGGTAATGTTTGGACTCCATACGTTAATTTCCGAAGAAGCAGTTGGATAGCGTATATTTAGGATGATCGTTACGAACTCGCAACAGGAACATTGAAACCCGAGACCCTTAAAAGACCTTGGCATAGACCAGGAGTTGTTTATTTTTTATATAACTTTGAATCCTTGATTCATTTGGTTCTTGCATCCGCTCACTACAAAAGTAATCTGCAATGACAGAGGCTTGAAAGAATAATCCAGCAATGGGGTTCTCCACTAACCACTTAACTAGGGCATTGAATACCGACCATAAATAATGTCCAGTTCAACCATTTGGGGCTGTTCTTCTTAACGAATGTTCTGAAATAATAATAGGGCTGAACGTAACCCAACCAGAGCCACTACTAACGCGAAACTATCACAGCCATGACGCTATCTAAGTGACTTCCCAACCCACGGGATTTCGGCCAATAGCATCCTTTACGTGGCAATGACAGAGACGTCTGTTTTGTTACCGTTGAGATCTTTAGGGACGAAACGGTAACTTTGGTTGGGAGTATTGTGGCTGCCGCCTTTGTTGCAAGAGAATCCCCTCCGCTGATACCGTTGATCCCAGTAAGTACCCACCCAAAAGGTCGGAGATAAATTTAAATGATCTCAAGCGTGTGTTCAGAGGACTGAACACCACAATTATTCGCCCGTACCTTTTCATGCTGTCGTCTAACACCGGAGATAATTGTCTAGTATCGCACTCAACAGCAACTCTATCCCAATAAACTTATTCACAACCTCCCTAAGGCCAACCAGTGTTCTAAGATCAGAGAGAATGAATTGGATGCCCTTGACAATTACCCTTTGAGGCCATTCTCGTTCGTGGTGGAAGATGCGGACATAACGTGCCAATCTCTTGGCTCGCAGAAACGCAATCAGCCACTCAACTCGTGCCAATTTGAGTGCTGACGGATGAGATTCTTCTTTATTCCGCCCAAAGCCACTACAAGTCGGAAGCTAGAGCCTCAGACCCGGGAATAGGCCATGCTCTATAGCTAGGAGCCGGCCAACCGCCATCATTGGGCAGAACTTTAAAATCCGTTGACCTATTTAGGGCCATATCTCATGAACGGTTTCCTCAGTGGACAATTATTCTTGTTATTTTCTCTCTTTCGAAGTACTGAAACAGACTGGATGGTTGAACTGACTCCCTTAGGCTGGCAAACTAATGTATCCACCAGGTTTCTTTCCTTGCACGCTAAGTGACCACCAAGAATATGTCTCCGATCCAAACTGCAACAAATAATGCCACAATATGGACACAAGACAGGGATATGTGCTTGCCCCCCCTCCCCCATCAGGCAGTGTTTAATCTGGCGCAGAAGGTTACGATGAGATGACAATACGTGCCTGTTCATATGGAAAGATCATGGCCTGGAATCCAAGAGGACGGAAATACTCACAGTAACGGGAGGAAAGGGGGAACAATGCAGTGAGGGGAAACAAAAAGGAAGAACAAAAGCGAAGGCCTGACACCGAAAAGCGTGGATACAGAAAAAAGAAGAAATATGCGGGCTTCTTTAGCATAATTTCGGCGACCTCAGCACCCCGCAGACCAACGAAGAATTTTTTTTTCTTAACTTGAAGTGTTTTCCTTTAAGAATCTTGCCTTTGAAAATCTTGCCTTTGAATGACGATCTGCCAATGCTCTAGCCTCCAGTCCATCAGGAGTCAGGGCAAGCAATTGCCACTATTCGGCATTTAATTTGTCCCTGTTAGATTTTGGAATATTCAGAGGAGAAAGATCCATCTTGGAGGCCCTGGAGACAGTGTTTCTGTGACATCGCATGGTCAGTGGCTTGCTAGCTGCGTCCACAACTTCTCGGGATTTGGGATGGGTATCTCCGGGTCTTTCAAGAATAAACTTCTAACTACCGGCGTTAGCAAGTGAACTAGTTAAACTAGTGACGAACTTAGGAATTCGATGATTCTTCTCTCTCAAGTTCCAACCAAAGGAATATCTCGTGGCTAGATCTATGCGGGGAAGTCAGGAGGCGGGGGGTGAAATAAAGTACTGTAAGCTCCAAAACCTCGTGCTCCGTACAAGACATATTTATACGTGATCAGTGGCTGACATCAGTATAATCAGGAATCAAATGGGAAAAGCTAAGGGTGAGCGACAAAAAAAACAACACCGAAAAGTACGGAGTGTATTGGCCCTTTTTAATATTTCTGCGTGTTCCCCCGTCGAAGGCTTGATATGTCCAGTTGCATACCGAGTAATGGCGGAGTTGAATTTCTCAAAGGTCTGTTCCATTATATCGCCGAAACTGGTCCGGGACAGAGTTGTAACATTCTTTTACATGTACATCGCATAGTGCTGGATAGGCACGCCCAGGGAGCCAATCAACCCTCTCTCTTCTTCTTGGCAGCAGCGCATGGATACGGCTTTGCTTGTTTGTCTCCGAATTCAGACGGCTGGGAAAAACTAAACCAATGTCAACAAAATAAGGCACCCACAGAGTTCTAAATTATTTTATTCGTTGAAAGGTATTCGTGAAACAAAAAGAAATCTACATCTTTCCACGCAAGATCGGGTGTCTGGACTTTAAGGAGAAGGTCCAGACAGAAAAATAACGCCGTTACATGTTTTAAACACAAACTCCCCCTCCGGGTTTCCCCTCAGCCCGTACCCTTTGATCGTGATAAATCAATTTTTACAAAATGATACACCCAAGATAAAAAAACAAATAAACAATACATGTGTATGTAGATATGTACATGCAATACAGCCGTTTGGATAACACCGCAGGCGCTAATAACAAGGAGAGAATCCGTCATTAGACAATAGTAAATTGTTTTTGAAGTGCCCAGCATAAAGTTACTATGGTTCCTGCCATACCACTAGATGATGTAGGCCCATTCGTGATGCCGAGTCGTATGCTTTCCTCTCTCCTCTTGTATGGTTGAAAAAAAGGATGGGATGAAGGTGTTATGGAGGACTGAGTCCCTTGAATATTCATTCATTGAGTTGCTGGGAGAGGCAGAGTTCGATCGACTGTCTGTATCCGATTGCAAAAGAGGGGGCGTCTTTTATTTTGGAAACCAAAAAAAAAAAAAAAATGAGCTTCTTTCGTTTTTATTTTCGTTTACTTTTTTTCTCGCATTTTGGGAAAAAAAGAAGAGTCCCAACTCTGGGCACTAGTTCCGACTTACAGGGGAGTTTGGATCTTGATAAGGAGACGTTGTGACTGGAATGTCGAATCCAGCCATGGAAGCATAATTCATACCGAAAGGCGTGAGAAGATCCTCCTCCGAATATACCAATTCCTGGGAAGGAGGTGCGTGCGAAGATAGCGGTTGGACATAATAACTTGGTGGAGGGAGCCCGTTTGGGACAGGAATTGAATGGTATGCCGATTCTTGAGGATAGTGAGAGTAGCTGTAGCTTTGGGAACAAGATTGATACTGGGATGAGAAGGCAAGCGGAGGAGAAGCGGATAGTTGCCTGGTCGATTGATCTGAGAACATTCCGACGCGCTCCTCGACTTGGTAAGAAATTGGCTCAGGGAGCACCAGCTTTGCTGGTGTGTTGCGTACATTTCTAGCTTTTGCTTTATCAGCTGCAGCCGGTCGGCCGGCGGGAGACTTGGTTTTCTTGGGTTTTGATTGAGTTGGGAGACTGAGTTCTCGATGTGATTGCTCGGGAGAAGCGGAGGAGGACGTGGCTCTTCGTTCCAAATCCTCAAGACGTCTTTTTAGCTTCTTGCCTTTTTAATAGGTTAGCTACGTAGATCTTCTTCCGCCCTTGTTAGAAGCTGGGCTTACGGTAGTTTCTTTGAGCAATTCTATTTTGAATGCGCCGTCGCTCGGCCAAATCAGATATCTTTGTCCAATCTTCGTTGGGGTGAGCACTGGCACTGAATGCACTGCTGGTTCCATGGCTAGATGTGAACCGGGGCGACGGTGTGGGTTGAGGATGGTTGTAGGGATACCCCGTACGATTCATCACGGTTGCAAGAGAAGACATATGTTTCAAGGGGTGATTTGGGTCGAGATAAAAGATGTTAAAGGGCATAAACAATAAAAAAGGATTTGCCAAAAAAGGAGTCGACTTAACACGTAGTTATGTACTGTATAGTTATCATGTCTACTCAAGTAACTTTGAAAAAACGGGAATCGAAGGTGGGGAGGGGAGATATTTATCAATTCATCGCCGCTTCGAAAGTCGCATGCCTAGCTGATCATCCACAGCTCTCAACCCATGTCAACCGTTGTGAACAAGGGGTCCTCGTGCCTAGGGTACGGCTGTAGTATGGTTGGCAACAACCCTGCGTGTCCATATGTAATTTTTGTGGCGTGCAAACCAGAGTTTCGAATTTGCGACCAGGGCTTAGTTTAGCGTCGTAATGGTTGATACCACCCTTAACAGTATGCTATTAGTAGCATATAGCAAGCACATCAAAACCATACGAGATTGCCCAGGACAAGAGATGAACATCCTTAACACACCGAGAATCAGGAGCCCGGAAAAGTGGCCTCGTCCGATTGATTTCCGGACTCTCTGTATTCTGAGCCTCCACAGGAGACATCATATCTGCTCTGCCTCCGTAGCGGGACATCTAGCAAGTATATCTCTTGAAGGGCCTTCATTGCTGGAGTTTGGGGTGTGGATAACGTGGCACACCCACATCCAGGGCCGCTATTACTGGGAATAACCAAGATGCCCGTCCGCCTGCTCAAAGGGCGGCATGGAGATAACATCAAATGCCAGTAACATCTGTTTTTGGGCATCTCAGTTGCTGTGCTAACAATAATATTTGCCCGGCTATCCTTGCAGCTCACCAGCATTTCCCAACACCATTTTATTGATTGTATAACGTTTTGCCAATTGAAAGGTCCTGTGCTGGAATTCGTAGATGGCAAGTTCACCTGTCCCCAAATTTATGATATGGAAATTACCGCGAAGCAGCGGTGGTGTCCGGCATGGTGCTCACGCAGGGCTGGTTGTTTGGCGTTCGACATCATATCATCAGGTACCTCAGGAACCTCGTTAGAAACTTCCATTATTCGGTTCATGGAACACGAACCCCAGTCACCCATGCCCATATTGCTACCGTACCCAGAATGCTCTAGGACTAAGTAGAGTACTAAGTCGAATGAATACCGCTCAAGAGACTGGCGGTGCCGGAGGCAGGATTCCCAACGCGCTAAGCGAACTGCCGTTTGTCCCAGTCGAATCAAAGAGAGACGGTTGCCAGGTTCGGCTACTTAGACGCGTTCAAAAATAGCATATTTCCTCTAAATTTAGCGGTTTAGCTGCTGAATTAGCCGCGATGGTTGGGTCTTGTCTTCAATGACAAGCCACACGGGTCCGGCTCGGTTTTGTTGCGAACGTCGCGCCTGTGGCAGTCAGCACTAGAGCTGAAGCCGAGAGTCGTGGTCTAATATTAGTTCTCCAAGTTTCAACATTCAAACATCAGGTTGCATCTTGTTACCTGATTGCAATCAATCAAGCGGTTTTCTATTTTTGGGCTTGCTTTCCCGAGAGCTGTTCTGTCATTCCGTTTATATATCGCTCTCGAATAGAAGGGGTCTTAATTGCCTGGGATCCAACAGGCAAGATGCGGCAAAGTTGATGCCACTAACATGATTGTCGTTTTGGGGATGCGGGTTCAGAGATTGTGAATTCGAACATGGACCGACATACAAAAATTAAACCATTTTCCCACTTGCAACGGCCAATTTGGGCTATTTCGATTTATATCGCCTGGAAACTGCGGATTCTCGTCTTTCCGACCCAATGAATGTGGGAGGGAGGGCCTGAAAGAAGGGAATTAAAACCCCCATAATTGACGACATTTTAGATCAATATAATAGTGACAATTATGTTGAATTTGTGTTTCTACACCCTATACGCCCACGGTCATACCGAAGACAATAAAGACTTCTCGAAATGGTCGAAAGCCATGCCATGTATATGGTCATGTCGCATTATCTCCCTTACCAGGCCCAAAGCTAAGTAGCGGAATTGCCCCGGAGAGTAATTCCGGACGGGGTGCCCGAGCCTTGGATATCAGATCTCCTATCCACCCACCTAGGTGAGTAGTAAGTTTTGATCTGAAGGCTACCAGAACGTTTCGAATGGTGGCCAGGGGTAAATGAACATTGCACGCTTATCCCAAATTCCCAACCCCGCTGTCCCTGTTGACTTTGGTTAGCAGCAACTGCGCCTTTGGTCGTCATGCGGGCGGTAGTCTCTAATTAGATCTTGGAAATTAAACAAGATTACCCTGTTGTCATTGCGTCTGTCATGTAGTGGCACACTTGTCAAAAAGCAGCATTGGGATCAACTAGCTACAGACATGCGTCCCCAGGATAACCAACTATTCTATGTGCGTACGCTGAAGCATATAACCAAACAACCTCAGCCACAGCTCCCTTTCGTTACATTGACGTTGACGAACGAAGACGAAGACGAAGACGATGGGCGATGTACGCAATGAAGAAGGAGGAGGACTCAGCTCCAATCGTCATGGCGCACGTCGTGTAGTCTAAATTTGATTTATACTAATTTGATAGACTTATTCGAAGTGAAGGCAACCCCCTGAACGCCCGCTCACTTGGGGTCCCTGCAAGAGCCCGGTAGGGCTGATCACTCGGCAGGTCGCGGACTCACCTCCAGACTCCATATTTCTCGGCGCCTTTCGCAGTTAAAATTACGGGTACTTTATGCTAATGATAGCACCGGCCGATGCATGTACGGTAGTTCTCAAATGAGGTTAACTATAGCTGCTAGGGCGTGGAATAATAATCACCCTGGGTTGGGTACGCCATTTTAAGACGCTTGTTACGTGCAGACATCACATAGATAACTACTGTAGTTGTGCAGTTGCAGACTATGATGGCCCGCAGTTCGGGTAGTTATCTGAAATATGACTGTTGAAATTCGGCTTAGGGCTCGCCTAAAAAATAGCTGGATGTTAGCTTGAGTTAAACATAACGTTGCAATCGTCAAAGAAGATCAAACATCCCTCGTATTGAATTAAAGTCAGCTCTCATAGACAATTGAGAGTGGGTTGGTTCCACGGACCCAACCTTGGAATCAGACTTTTTTTAGCATACATTCATCAACCTCGCTGATTAACAATCAGGAAGAGGCCTTTCAAATTGCAGGTAGGTTATCAAAACACCCGTTCATGAATGAAAGGAATTCCATTCCCTGAAGCAAGTTCTTTCGATAGAGGGAACTTCTCTGGAAGGTGTCTATCTGTGGATCTTCCTAACCAGTTACCTAATATTGTTCGAGCCGTCCAAACAGTTTCCTATGACAGCGTCCTCGGCTTGATTTACTTCGGGTCACCTGGAAGAGCTTGCATTTTCTTATAGGCCAAATTTGTATGTATGCCTGGATGGTATATCAACTGGGTCGTGTGCTGGATAGGAATTCTAGATTGATGTTGTTACAATAAAATTTTCGGATTTTGGAAATTCCACTACACCACCTCGTGTGCATTTCTTGAGCAGTTAGCAGAGGCGGCGACAGAAATATTTTATAGAAGTTTAACAACCGATTGAAGAGACAATGTAGAAGAAGAGACAATAATGAAGAAGGCCTTGTCGAAAAGATAAAATAGCTGCTGAAATATTAGAGAGTTGTAAAGGGGGGAATTAAGTTACATACTTCGCATTAACTCTGTACCCGTGTTCTTGCCGATCTACAAGATGGAAAGAAATATAGAACAAATATGTAAATATTTATTGTCAATCTCTTGCTTTTATTCTCTTGCATTTTTAGACTCCCATATCTGATGCCAGTTAAAAAGGAAAAGAAAAGAAAATCTCGAACAAGGTAAAATATAAAATAGTAAAGGACAATCGACAAGTAGAAATCCTTAGATACAAGTACTGGTGGACGTAGCAATCAACATGGCTTTGGTGCGTTTGGGATAAGGTGACAGGATGCATTTATCAGAATAGGGATTGGGTGAGATTTACTAGATACAAATATCTTCTTCTCTTGAAATAAACAAAGCAAAATGTGGGAAAGGAATAAGGGAGATAATAATAAACGAGAAACAGGAATGAAAGATGCCATGAGAAGAAAAAGACATAGAAATGAAAGAGAAGAAAAGCTGTCAAGAAAGAAACAGAGTAGGAATAAAAGGGAAAAGCAAGGAGATTTCAGCATTACTGCGTTATCCATTTCCATCTCAAAAAAACAAAATAAATAAATAAAATAAAAAATAAAATAAAATAAGAGGAGGGGGGGGGAGGGGGGAAAATAAAAAATGCGGGGCACAAATAGGCAAAGATGTATGCAGGAAAAAACAAACAAACCCCGTTCATCCACCTTGTCCCATACCGTTAGTATTCGTTAGATCAGGGTTATGTTGTCTCCGTCTCCATATTGGGGCCTTCTTTCGCCTGTTGATAGCAGCCTGTTGCTGCGATTCCGCGACTTCCATATCCAGATCTCCATCATCATCCCCGCCTCCCTCCAGATGAGTGAGGTGGTAGACAGCGGTCTCATCGAGTTCATTGATATTATCTGGTTTCATCCGCAGCCACTTCATACGCGGTCCCGACTTAGCACGCTCGGACACTCTGAAGCCATAAATGCGAGGTTCGTATATTTTGCCTGAACCGAGACCTGGTGCAAGGTTCGATGTCATGATGCCATTGATCTGGGTTGGTTGCGTTGGGGGCGGTTGGGAGATTGACGATGTTGGCGTCGGGGATGCGATGGAGGGATGCCGTGAGTTTGTGGCCATAGTTGTAGTCGAATTGCTGGTTGGAGACGTGGTACTTTCGTTTTGAGCGGCGACATCGAGTTCGGGGAATGTCATGAAAAAGAGACAGCCGAAAGTTGTGCCGAAAAATGCACCATCAACGTGCTGGAATCTGCTGTTTGGTGGAGTGTATATATCCTGGCAACTTGGACAAAAGAGCTTTACGGTGTCGACTCCCGGCGTGTCGGTAACACCGACGGGGAGGACCTTGCACCCATTGCAGTAAACACGAGGACATACACCAAAATGTTGCAGCTCGTACTTTTCTAGCATTTGTTGGATACCAGGCCTCGAGGTAATATATCGCTGGTGTATCAATCCATAGAGCAGCTCAGCAGAGCTCTCAATAACACTCAGATCACTAGCAACACGCGAATGTCTTCGGTCGCCCGCCTTCCGATAACCTGGGGGCCTATCATCTCCTAAAACGGCGTCTTCGTCCTCATCGTCATCCTCATCCTCCTCGTCATCCTCCTCATCCTCAGGCTCCACGTCTAATATCAATTCCAGCGCCTCTTTGTACCAGGGCACCTGGGACTGCAAACCAGTCAAATTAAAGTCATCCTCAATGAAATCTTCCGAGACTTCTGCAAAAAACTCGTGGCCCATCAGTGAGCAGTAAGCTGCAATCCAGGTATCCGGAGACCCGTCGGAGGACGACATGGCGAAGGAGCTGAAGGTTGATCTGGACGGCGTGGAGGAAGAAACTTGGCTCAAGTCCAGCCGTTCCAGGCCTTCAGCCAGTGATGAAGGCGAAATCTTCGACACGATGACCCCAAGCTTTGCGAATCTCTAGCGTCGGAATTGCGAGGGGAAGAGGAATCGAATCGGGTCTGGGGATGCAGACGAAGGTTGGGAGTCGACCTCACTCAAGACGACGGGAACATACCTTATGCCTGATGTAACGAATTGATCCTTAGTATGTAGGTTTCGTATCCTGCGCGGTGTCTTTTGGTATGAGGAAGGGGCCTCTTTGTGTTTCCTTCGCAAACCAGCCGAGAGCTATGTACTTGACTCCGTTCAATCATCAAATAGAGGGGTACTATTTAAGATGCGGTGCGGGACGAGTCGTTTGGCCAAGGACGGAATAGTTGTGCAATTACGTTAGTCCTCAGGGTTCCCCCCAAAGCGACAAAGAAAGTTCTGGTGTGTTGAAGCAAAGATCCTGTGTTGCGGCAGGCACATGTGGTTTTGTATGATAGGAATGCTAGAGTGGTGTGTGGGAGTGTGCAGTCTGGTCATGCAGATAGGCCTGATATGCAGATTGCTGGGGTCCCCGAGGAGCAGATGGCGCGGCTGGGGAGAGAAGAACTGCGGACACGGTACTCTGCAAAATACCAACAGGGAGAATTACCTCGGGTTACTAACAGTTGTCAGCCTTTTCTTCCAATATTCTTATTTCTGCCTGCGTTTGCAAATGCTTTCAACTGAGGCGCAAAAGCACATGATCGCAAGCCAGGTCACGTGAAATATATTCTGTAAATACTGGTTAGTCAGCATTAATCTGGCTCCGTTGATTGTAGTTAGGGTGAGTCAAACGCTTAAATCTTTAAACAGATTATTCGGATTTTAATCTGAATTTCTTTCACTCAACCACTCATTAAATTAAAGTAATTATAGAATTATTGCTCTTTTATAGTATATTATGTTTACTGTATTGTAATAAAGTTCATAAATATGATATATATTATAAAGTAAAAATATTAAAAATTTGAACAATTAATTATTTATTATTTCAATAGGTTTTTTTTTAAGTTTTTCTTCTAGTTAAATCTTTTTTATAAAATTTCACAGTTTATATATCTCTTGTAGTTTTACCTTTTTTTTTTTTTTTTTTTTTTTCTCAATGTATAATCAATATATTTTAATATTAATTATTTTAAAATTGTAAATCTTGATAATTTCAGTGATTTTTATTTTTATGTTAGAAGAAAACTTTTCAAAATTTTATGTTACAGTAATTTTGATAATTTTATACTTTTTTTATTGAGTATTATAATAAGTAGTTAAATTTGATAGTGAGATTAAATAAAGTATAAAACATAGTTAGATAATGTAATGGATCATCTTTTCATGCAGATCAACCTTCTTATAACTTCTCTTCATTCAAATATATTCAAATTCACCAAATTATTAAATATGCCCACAAAACTAAAAGATCAAGCTTCTAATCAAGAAGGAAGGTTCTCTTTAGCCATTGAGGCCTATAAAACAAGCAAAATTTCATATATTATAACTGCTGTCAAAACATACGATGTTTCACCCTCAATCTACGCGATTGAATCAAGGGAGTTAAAACACATTCAAATGCTCAACTTTCTTAGAGAAAGCTGACCTTCATAAAGTAAGAATCTCTAGTCCAATGGATAATATCCATGGATGAGAGAGGTCAGCCTCCTCGAATTGAAAATGTATGAAATATGACGGATTTACTACTTTCTACCTGAGTAGAATTTACTGTGGGAGAAAAATTGTTCAAAGATTCATTACACATCAGAAGGAACCAAATACTAGATCCCAAGCAAATACAATTAGAGTGAGCTTTATGTGAAGATCCTAAAATTGTATGAGAGTGAAAATGGCTGGACCGCAGATAAGCTGAGTATAATTTGACTCAAGAAAATCTTTGAGAAGCACCCCAGAGCTCATACAATTGGCAGATATAGACTAGTAGAGAGGGTTTGACCGTTTAAAAAGAGGTAAATTGCATATAAGGATTCAATGAAAAGGAGGAGGAATTAGCAATCTGATCTACAATTATGAAAGCATGTAGTACCTCAGAATAGTGTATACAAGGTCTTGAACATGTTGCTCATACACACTCTCAGTATAGAAAATAGTTTATACTGCAATTAGGAGCTTTTCCTATACCATTATTGTGAAATTTGATTGTAAAGCTATTAGATGGTGGAGGAGCTGACGGGAAGGTGGTGGATTATGTTATAGCTGTCATTGTGTTAAGACTCAATGGATGACAAGAAGGCTGTACAGAGCGTCCCACATAAACTCAAACCATAGGTATCTCCTACTACATATATCAGCATATATATGTACAATCCATTAAGGTGCCGGTGAAAAAATAGATCCCAGCAAGGAAAAAAATAAAGGAAAAATGAACAATCTAAAACACATCTCGCATAATCCGTGCAAACTCCGCTTCACTGCCAAGAATCGAACCCAGTCCCTCCGCATTGGAAAGCTCACTATGGGCATTGACAATCTCCCCATTCATGCTATCCCCGGTGCCATTAGCGTGAGTTAGGAAGCCACCATACCCTCCCACAGCTTCGAACAAGTTGGTCAGCTCGTTACTCATCTGAATCCCGTCCTGCGGGCTGCTGCTCAGTTCACCGCTCGGGTTGATGTCACGGTGGTAAATCGACATCACATCCATGGGATGGCCCGCTAGCCCCGCCATGGCAACAGCAGCAGTTGAATGTGGGTCATTCAGATCCGGCGGGGCGGGACGATTGATGAGACCCAGTTTCTCCCCAATGCCCCGAAGCCCCTTGATCATTTTCCACAGGCGTTTTGAAACGTAGGACTTGGCACTGAACCCTTTGACCAGGTCCAGAGCCATGTAGAACTCGTCGCGGACCTGTCGATTGAACTCAGCAGGCGCGTGTGACACGGCCAAAAGGAGGACTGCCAGCGCGGAAACCAGGAAATAGTTGAAGAGCATCTGTTGGGTGCGGTAGATATCGGATGTCTGATTGAGGTGGGTAAGGACGCGGACGGTGTCTTTTGCAATGTCGACGACGGTGTGGGCATATGCCATATTCTCAAGGATGCTAGATGTGGAATGTAGGACGGGCCGGTAAATCAGGATTCGCATGTGATTGCCCCGTATATATAGTAAGACTCGCAATCGTCGAACCTCTCTGTCGACACCGTCATTACTCACGGGAGATTCAGAAGAATGGAACCTCAGGTTTTCGGGAACATTCTTCAGCCATTGCAGAACTTGGTAATCAAGGAAGCCAATCACTTCTCTTTTGGCGGTCGACGTGCCTATGGAGCCCAAGCCAGAATACCATATCTTAGAGCTGATACGACAATACGCCACCATCGCCTTCAGGTACGGGACAGAGTCATCCTGTTAATTTTATTCACGGCCACTGTTAGTTGACGGACATTGAATCCATATAGGTAAATGCCAGGGAGAGATTTCTCACGGGTTCTGGTAGAGAGGAATCAATATCCTCGTCCTGAATGACAAATGGCAGTCCCATGCCAAAGCTCCAACGTCGATCCAAGCTGTATACTGACCAAAACATCTTAACAAGAGAAGACACATCCTCTTCGCTTGGGAGTATTTTAAGCATGCCATCTCGTCTATGCAGTCCGAGCTCAAGGCACATGCGGGTGGCATAGCCAATATATCGATATGCCATAATATCATCATCGGTATGAAAATAGTAGGTTCCCTAGAATAAGGTTAGCTAACATGTTCTATTGAATGATTGTACAGTCCCGATAGCATCATCATAAGCATCATACCATGAGAGTAAAAAGCTGGATTGTTTTTATATCGGCGGGTTCCCACAATCTACTTTCGATCCTATGTTTAGTAGTAGTGAAAAACCGATTTCCTAGTGTGCTCTGGCCGTCACCTTCGAGGACCAACGTAATTGCCAGGACCATCTTCAGGATGCAAGTGTCATCGTCGATCAATAAATCAGGCCCCGGTTTAAAGCACTTCGCAAAGCCCGTCCGAGATGCTGCATCCAGAAAGGTAAAGAGCAGGTTTGTGTGAATGATCACCTTCTGAATATCCAGCACGGGATACATGATTCCAACTTCCCGTTCGTAAATATGACATAGCCTAATGGCCTCTTCACGTTTTATTACCCACAGGGGATCCTTATTCGGATGGGCCAGAAGCTGTGGGATAGGGGGTAGTGTTTGCTGCTGTTGGGTTGGGGAAGCAGCCGGCGTCGCATCTTGACTAGCAAACAGCTCATGATTGCTATCTTCAGCTGGAGTAATGCCCATCGTTTGGAGACTTGACTTGGCAACGTGGAGGTTAAATGTGGTGCTCGTGGGCCCATGAAAGCGAGGATAGCTCGATCGAGGCCGTGATGAGTTTTGATTCTGAGAATCATAGCTTGGCTGGGATATGGAGCGTGAAGCTTCTCGACAATATGCACTGGTCTCAATGGCTGAAGTCTCGGTCTTGTGGTAGAGATCATTTATACTTGCAAATAATGTGTTCACTTGATCTTGCAGCGTCTCGATATGCTCTTTCATGGAACGAAATTCTCTGGTAGAACGTATGCCGCATCAATTAGCAAAACAGCTCGCAACAAGTTGGCTACCGGGGCATAATATTAATAGTGACAGTGGCTTTTTAAAAGCTAGTAGAACTACGGAGTCTATTATCCTACTCTGAATCTTTGATGCTACGAGTGCAGCAGTTGGGGGCGTAGAGACCTAAATGAGAATAGAACGTGAGCCTGCGGGCCTACCCATGTGTAGGTGTACCAGCGATTGACGATGCGGTCAGTGCCAGAGCCAGAAAGCTTACTTACATTCCAAGGAGAGATGACCGCAGCGCTGGCAGGGCACTTGGCCATTGCACTTGATTTTCCGTCTTTTGCATTCATTGCTGTATTATTATCAAAGGTGTTAACTAGATGCGACCACCAGAATGACAGCTTTGCCGGAATCAATGGCAGCGGATAGTATGAGCTACGACTAACCAGGCCAGCGAGATGTAGCGATTCCGCTTTGTCCGGGTCTGGATTCCGCTGTTGGGTTCCACTTTTCGTTTAGCAGCATCGCCACCGTTGTTACTGCTGCTGCCACTGGTCGCGGGGGGGCCGTCTGCAAGAGCGTCGGCAACGGGAGACATCGAAGTCATCGTGTGAGGAGCGCAACAACGGCCTGCCAATGTCACATGGGAAATGGTTATGGTGGCAGCGGCAATAGGTGATAGTAAATACCTTGTTGAAACTCTGTTTCCTGGAGGGGGAGAGAAGTTGTGGGGTAGCTAACTGGAGACCGTTGGGTGGAATAGCCGGCGACAGACAAGTTATTTAACTAAATATTGTTAGACCAGTGAGATAAATTAACTTACTACTAACTAACTAACAATAACAATTTCGCAGTTTGCGGCTCGTGATGTTTTGGGGCTAACTACTCCGTATAATAAAAGACAATGAAGAGGCCCTTTTCAACTTCAGCTACAGTTAGAGCCAAGGTAAACCCATCACGCTTCATCCCACTCAGTACTCTCTCCAGCAGTGATATCGCCGCATTCCGTGCTTCATATTTCCAACCACAGCTGCCCGTCATCCTCCCACGAGGCCAGTTTAGCCAGCTCCCCGCAATCCAAAAATGGTTCTCAATTGATTACCCTTCTCATGGCGGCACCAACGCGCCGTCCTCGGTTCGGAGCCTCAATTACACCTACCTAGGAAGACATAGTAACTGCTCCGTTCCCCTCGAATTGACCTCTTCCTCTCCAGACAGCCCAGATACCCCACAATTCCAGCGTTTTTATGCCCCTCTAGACCTGTTTCTCAAATGGACCAAAACAACAACTGGGAGCAATCCCTCCAACAGTCGCCTTTATCTCGCCCAATGCCAACTCCTAGACCTACCCCAGGATCTCCACTCTGACTTCCCAACCCCACTTTTCGTCTCTGAAGCTGGAAGGGGGGATATATACGATACTAATATCTGGATGGGCATCCCACCAACATACACACCGTTCCACAGAGACCCCAACCCCAATCTATTCGTGCAGATGGCTGGGCGGAAAGCTGTCAGACTGTATTCACCAGACACGGGGCTGGCGGTGTTCCAGCGGGTGAAAGCAATGGTTTTGTGGCGGCAGAGCCAGGACGAAAATGCAATTATTGCAGATAGAGTGGTTGCGGATCATGCAAAATTTCGCGGCGAGGAGATGATGCAAGGGCTGGAGAAGACATTGCTTGAAGCCGAGGTTTGGGGGAGTAGTGCGGAAAGGGAACCAAATGAAGCGGATGGTGGGGGCGCGAGCGGCAGCGAGAGTGGGATTTCCAGAGAAGTTGAAGACGAAGCTACTAAAACGCACGGATTCGAAGCTCATCTTGATGCTGGGGATGGGATGTTTATCCCAATGGGGTGGTGGCATAGTATCAAGGGAGTTGGTGAGGGCATTACGGCTTCAGTAAGATTTTCCTACCTTCCTCTCTGTTAACCATATCCGTCCCGCCCAAATATATAAGTCAGTTATTAAAAGTTTCCAGAATTCTGACTTACCAATGGAATAGGTCAATTGGTGGTTTCGATGACCGCCGCTAAGCATCCCTTTCCACTTGAACCGCACATGCACACTACATATCATCCACGCACCTACACCGTGGTTAAATACATAATTGATAAGAAAACCTATCGCGAGCAATGTCGCTTTTGGAAAGTAAATCATCAGAAAATGTTTGTTCATCATTCATTCACCCAACACCCACCCAACTGCAGGTACCAGATTCTCTAATAACTGCTAGATACCACCCAATAATGTTCGCTCGTGTACATAGACATCAATAATAAGAAGGCTAAAGCATTGGCCTTCGCATAAATTAATAAAGCACTACAAATCCAACCGTGTTCTGAATGATGAAGATAATAGAAGAACTCGATGGAAATAAAAGGGTTGGGTGGCCTGCGTTTAGATATTATTCTATATGCATACGACATGGAGTCTGCTGGAAACTGCGAAGGCCCCTAGTCTGCGTCAATATCTTAAGAGAGAAGACAAAAAGAACCGTAACAAGGGCATTGCATGTTGGATTGTATCGATACAGGTGGCGATAAGAGCCGGTTACTCGAAAAACTTGTTAAAGTATTTATCAACAGAATTTCTGTTTCAGGGAAGCGATCATCAGCTCATGCACGGTAACCTAAAAATCTACCTTGAACCTATCCTTAAACCGCAAAGCTGTGTTTGAAATTTGGGATGAACCATACAACGTCACCCCTGATTGTATTCTCCCGCTTTTCTTTGTTTTCGAGGGGGAAAAAAAAAGGAGAGAGAGAGAGAGAACTCACTTTGGTGGTGTAGGAACGAATTTCCTCGTATACTCATCGATCTCTGCGACATCCGTGAATAAATCCACCTCATGCGGTTTCAACCATTTAGACTTCTTGATCAACTTCCACCCCAAGAACAACACCGGGCACACGCCGATCATCGTGTACGAGAAAAGAAAAGTCGGCATACTCCAGTTCCCCGGCAAAAACACGGTGTACCCTCCCACAAACGCCATAATCAATGTTCCCGCACAGGCATAATATGCAAGATACGGCTGCCAGTAGCCCTTGTATGGGAGGGAGTCGCGCGACACACCCTGCGCGTGAAGCGCCTTCATGAACCTGGTGTACGTAAAGGCGATTGAGAAAAAGTTGAGCAACTGTGACGCAGTAACGAGTGAGACGAACCAGTTCAGCACGATAGCGGCGTTGTTGGACACTTGCAGGAACGACAATAGGGAAATCAGCAAGACGAGCCCGACGCAATATATCGGCACACCATGTTTGTTGCATTTGGTAAAGATTCGTGGTGCTTTCCCCTCAAGCGCAAGTCCGAACAAGCTGCGGCTAGCGCAGTAGACGTACGAATTGCCTGCGCTAAACGCCGCTCCCAGTATCATTGCGTTGACGATGTGCGGGAGGACTTTGATCTCTAATCGATCCATGGCAACGACGTAGGGTGATGCTGCAGCTCCTGGCAATCCTTGTTGGAAAGCAGCTTTCATTTTCGGATCATTGAAGGGGACGACGATGCCTACGGCTAAACTGCCCAAGACGAAGAAGGCGGTTAATCTGTAGAACACGGCGTTGAAGGCGCGGGGGAGGACATGGCGGGGATTTTCAGTTTCTCCGGCAGCCATTGAGACGTAATCTGGACCGGCTATTGTGAAGGAGGCCTAGAGGGTCGTGAGTTATGGGTGTTTTGGAGATGAGGGGATTCAGAGGATTAGAAGCAAAAGGGGGTTTATTACCTGGATCATACATTGCAGGAATCCTAAAAACCGGCCTAGGTCTCCCTTCTTATATGTTTCAGCGAAGGCGCCAGGTTGGCGCCAGTATCGAAATCCATATCGATCTCCAAGTGGATTTCCACCAAGCATGGTGATGAAGGTGAAAATGATGAGACCGATGATGAGAAGCGCTTTACCCAGTGCTAACCAGAATTCGGATTCGCCGTACCATTGGACGGCAAACAAATTGATGGTTCTACATTTCCGACCCGAACGAAATGTTATTATACAGTATTTTAACCGTAGTTTCTCCGATAAGGCATTGGAGTACTTACCCGTATAACACCAGTACAATAGCAATAATTCCAGCCGCAGGGACGACATCACTCCAGTAGTGGATGATGACATTACAAGCCACGATCTCGAAAGGAACCATTGCAGCTTCGAAGACGAAAAAGTTGTATCCAGTGGCCACGCCGAAAGCTTCATCAACATAACGGCCAGCAAATCGAATAAATGGGGAAGATATAGGAAGATATGTGACCATTTCTGCCATGCCTAATTTTTTTTTTTTTTTTTTTTTTTTCCAAGCAATTAAGTCAAAATGATTTCCCTCAATCTAGAATACTCCTAATCAAACGCGAGAGCAGAGAGGGTAAAGAGAACATGAATCAGAGTTATCAGCTGCAAATCCGGGATGGGAGAGGATGGCAATCATTTGGGCCCCGACAGGTTTTTTGAAGTGTCGCACTGGAGTATATCCTCAGGGATAGTATATGGGGGGAAATGGCGCATTGGGCAGATTCAAGGAACAGCATATTCCCCAGGCAAAAATTGTCATTCTCTCCCCTGATCGGAGGTGCTGTATGAGGGCTGAAAAACTTCAGGAGATCCGGAAGAACTTACATATCGTAACAGCTAGTATGAACGAAGACCTATTTGGAGAAATGGGATATGAGATTCATATTTGCAACCGATATCGAAAATATCGAAAAGTGGAAGTAAAACACAAGGTGAGAACTTTCGCTGCAGGCCATGCTGCTGGAGAAGCAGAGAAGAAAAGCATGACTATATATATAATATCGAATTGTTCGAATCTCGCTCCAGAGAGACAGGGACAAACTCTTCTACCTTGGTAATGCTGGTTTCTCTCCAAGCTTCGCCGTACATGTTGAGTCGCTTCATCCTTTATTTCCACCCTTACCTGGATAATCTGATTTCGACTTGACTTTCTATTCCATCTCCTCCCCTTTTGCCCCTCCCTTGTTTTCTTCTCAGTTACACTTTGACGGGGCGGGGGAGAATAGGAAGAATTGCGATACAACATTTACAAAGGGACATTTATCAGTCATGGGCGGCGAGAAAGTCTGTCAGACTTACCACAGAGTAAATGCAAGGAACAAACTTGCAGGGCCGCCAGCCATCAACCCTCGTCCAATCTGCACGTACAACGCGGTTCCAATTGTTCCTCCAATCCCAATCAGCTGGATGTGTCGCGGCTTCAGCTTGCGATGTGTTTGATCCACCCAGAATTTTATGGACCCCTCACGGATAGAAGAGTCATCATTTTTCCTAGGGGAAACCGGTTCAAGGAAATCGGTGTATGGACGTTTGCGAATTTCTCCGGACGGGAACTTTTCAGGATCTGATCGTTTGGGCACAGGTTGCGCGGGGATTTGGGTTTCGATTGAGGTCGTGACTGCGTCCTCAGGCGGACCCATTCTGAACTGCGGCGGGGGCTCGATCAATTCGTCCTCCTGGAGGTGGTAAGATAAGACCGGGAGATATGTAAAAAGTCTAGGGGTGGGGTTGGGGAATGTAGATCTTTAAAAGTTGGATATCTCCTTTCAGGCCATCTCTCTTCGAATCCTGTCGCATGAAATGAGAGCACTCTATTGGCGCGACGGAAATCAGTGGAAGTGGAAGAACGGGGAGTAAGAAGGGGAGAGAAGAAGGGGAGAGATAGGGAAGCGAGATTTAAATAATAATAATAATAATAATAATAATAATAATAATAATAGAAGAGAGAGAGAGAGAGAGAGAGAGAGAATACTAGCTAGAGCAAGGGCATTGCCGGTGGAGCGGACCAGCGGGGGGTTGATCGACGACTGGACAAGGCTAAGCTCAGATTCGAGGATCCTTCCCAACGGATTGGAAGCGGCGAACAGCGAACGGCGAACGGCGAACAAGCAAGGGTAACTAACTGGTTAGGAGGCGCTCCCAGGTAAGGATATGTTTACCATCCAAAACCTCAGTTGCCCGTAGACTTCCTGGCAGTCCCGCAGATCCTCTCCCAGATGCTCAAGATATATTTTTCTCCAGGCAGGAAAAAGGACTTTGCATGTCTGGGATGTCTCATAGCCGTGCCCATTAGTCATTGCTTGCGAGTTTATCTTGAGTCGTCAGCAGCTAACTGTTGCTCCCGAGACACAGCAACTTCTCAGTTCAAGAGTCTCGGGGTGGCAACGCGGGTGGCTGGCAGCAGGTATACTTTAGCCCGGCCCTAGGTAGCTAGCTTTGGGCTTAGCCAAACCCAAACACGGTGTGGTCGTTTGCGCCATCCTGGAGAAGTAGAAGCTCCCGTTAAAAGGCCTAAACCAACCTTGCCGTCTCGTCTCAAGGGACCCGGGGACGGCTTACGGTCAAAGGCCGCCAACATCAACATCCCGTCACATCAGAAACGATCACTACTACCAAAAACCTCCACGAAAGCGCTTTCCATGATTTGTTCCAAGTATTGAAGGGTGTGTCGTTTCTTCCTTTCCCCCTCCACACAATGAGCAACGTAGGAGGTACCGGGCCGATTGTGGTCGATTGATCGTCTTCAGGTGGCAGCTGTTGTAACTGCCCGTCGTTTAATTGTTCTCAGTCCAATAACAGCTCGTGAAGTGGGTGATCAACTGTTGTTCTCTCCATCCAATTGGCCAACAGCCCTGTCTTTTCGGAGTTGTGCCACGGCCGCTCCATATCTGCTCTGCCATATCCACTTGAAGAGGTGCCACGATTGGCAGAATAGCTATTTAGATAGGTACGCCATTGGAACAAGCCCGAGATAAAAGGCAGCCGCTGGTCGGCACCCATGAACAACAAAAAGGAAATTTTTGTGCTATCTAGAGGCTGGCCAGGAAGCAGTCATTCAACAACCCGGTTCATTGCTCAGCCGCCGTGTTTCCCCTCCCAATTGCATATAATTACTAACCCTAATGGACGAAAGAGGCATTCCGGGTAGGGTTGTTTATTATACTTTACATCCAAGCTTTTAGCCCATTCGCTGTCCATCCCAGTAAGATCTAAATCGGCATAAGCGCTGATATTTTCCAAGCTTTGTTCTTCTGTTGTTTCCTGTGTCGTGCTGAATGCTAGATATCGCGTCAGCGATTGCCGAACATTTCCGGATATACAATGTGTCTCTGAGCCTGTGATCCATCTGTCACACCGATGATTAAACAAATCAGATAGGAAGCTTTCCGCAACATCAATACTTCATCCCATGCAAGAAATAGCGGCAATGAGGGATTACAAGGCTTGTTCTGCGAGCGGGAAAGGTAGAATCTATTCTTGGCTTCATAGGCATCACTTAAATATTCGCACGTCATAGCATTAACTAAAAGAAAGACTTTGAGCGGGAAAAAAAAAAAAAAAAGAACTCGGTTTCGGCACCTTGCCGTTAGTTATCCGGTTTCTGGACGTGGTTCAACGGAATTTGAATAGTTAAGACCCCAAACTCTTCCCTCAGATTCAACTCTTTTCATAGTATCTTAATTCATGCAGGCAATTATTTTGTTCGTGAAAAGCAGTTAGGTGGTTCCCGAACTTCAAAACATGTGGGGCGGTGTTTACTTTGGGCATCGAGCCATCCAAGTAACCAGCAGCAGGGATGTTATGCATATATACATTACGTATCTAGATATGAAATTAACCTTCTGACAATTTGTATACTCTCTGCGTTTATTGTGGCGGTTCCGAGACAAGAGTCAAACACCACACTAATAGCTCCTTGTCAACCCTATTTCAAAGTACAGAAGCTAAGATCCGGGACGCAGTTCCTTTTCCAAATCCACAAGGCTTTTAACTAACCAGTGTGAGAACCCATTTGCCTCCATGTAGACTGTATATATTCAGAATACATAGATAGATGTTCCCCCCTTTCTGGCATGGACATCTTCACAAACTCTACCTGCCCACAGTGCGACAGTTGGCTGATGCGGGGGGGCATTAGTTTAACTACCTCGGCGGTTTTGCTTACTTCAAGCACGTGATGAATTTCCCCGCCAGCAATGGAATCTCCGGGGAAACTGAAGTGAATAACTGGAGTAGGATTGTCAAAGCATCAGGAACTCATCCTATACAACCCGAAAGACAATCCATCTGCAATATCTTGCAAAAATATTCTTACATTGCACAGAGCTTTAGATACCATTTCTTGATCTCCCTGTAAGACAAAAAACCCACCCCCACTCCAACCCCCACCCCCACTCCCAAACCAAGCAGTAATTAAACAACCGGGCTCGGAGGCAGGAAAACGGCTACCTGAGCATATAAAACTTTTTGAAACTGCAATGGCGAGCAAAGGGTTTATGTCCAAGGAGGCGACCAGCCTTGATCCGCCAAAGGATGATCTAATTTCACTGGAAGAGCTGGCCAAATCAGATGGTGAGTCAACTTGTCTCAGCTCTGCGGTTTTCCCAGTACATTCACTACCTACACAAAACACCTTTCAGCAAGGCTCGGCTGTTTTCCACCCGAACTTTAGCCTTCTGTGCTTCCATTCCTTCTGTTATCATTATAAATCTATCTATATATATGTTTGTATTTCAATGATATTGGTTATGTGCGGATCTATTAATATCTATCTTCTCAATTAGGAACTGATCCAAACCGTCCCACCCTCGTCGCCATTAAGGGTGTCGTATTCAATGTCTCAGGAAACCCGGCTTACGGACCCGGTAGGAATTACCATGGTATGTCTTTGTAATCTGCTCTTTTACATATGGTTTCTAGAGGATGCTTGTATATATATAAGACAATCTTCCCGACCTTGGACTCTATATAATTAATCTCCTTTTGGCGGCCCAATGCAGTATTCGCCGGTAAGGACGCTTCGAGAGCTTTAGCATCTTCCTCGTTGAAACCGGAAGACTGCAGGCCAGACTGGTACGATTTGCCTGATAAAGAGAAAGGAGTATTAGAGGAGTGGTTTGCGTTCTTCAGCAAGCGGTACAATATCGTGGGGAGAGTCGAGGGGGCTACAAATACCTGAAGGTCGTTCAAGAGGCAGAAATGGGGGAAGAAAAACAGGACGGGCTGGAAAATGGTTCGAGGGGTTATTAACGATGAAATGACTTCCACTGTTAATTTATATGATCTTAATCGGCTGGATCTTGATTCGACTGCGGTTGTGGGAAGGAATAAATAGGATCAGACTGGAACGTACCACGTCATATCTGATACCCACGTTCCCCCTTGTTCCCCATTCACACGGGATGGCTTCTGGTTTATTATACCGCTGTTGTCGCCTGTTTTTTTTTTTTTTTTTTTTTTTTAAACGTCCTCGTTATGTTTCGAGCATCAAAGATGTTAACTGAAAGAGCGAGGAAAACTTGTAAAATTAGTTAGAGGATATTGGGTCGATTTGTGTACAACTCAGGGAAAGTAGTTTATATTGCTCTGTTCTCCTTTTTTTCAAACACCAGGAGATATATAAAGTATATGTGGGAATGAGGGCTATAGCCAATGACAACCGACAGCCCCATCAGCGATGATGGCCATCGTTCAATTCTTCCTATTCCTCCTCAACATTCTATTTTTTGCAATGATCCTGTTTCTTTTGGCTATTTGATTATCCTTCTCGGGTTTGGAATCATTAGGCTTGGATGCCCTTGTCATGTTTTCGTTTCCTTGTCCGTCACTCTCAACCCTCTTTCGCTTTATGCCTTTCAGAGTATTAGAATTGAATCTCGAGGAATCTCGCTGGTATGAAACTTCGTTCCTCGAGGCCCGTTTTTGCTGCTTCTGTCCTTCCTCATCATGATTCCGTGACTTCTCCTCCTTCTCATGTCTCCTCTTGACAACCTGTGCGTTCTCAATGGCAAACTCGACAATGAGTCGTTTCTTTTTCCCGTCTGGGCCTGCAACAGCATGGCCATTCAGCCATCGAAGTCCCATCAATGCCGAGCGGTGAGAGTAGTATTCAATAAATCCATATCCACGACTCCGACCCGCTCCACTCTTTTCGTTAATCTTACTGCCCTCTTTCCCCTCGAAAACGACCTTGGCTTGTCTGATGATTCCTTTACCTTTTGACTTTCGCAGTTTTTCTGCTTCTTTCATATCCTCGTTACTCCGGTGCAGTTCCTCTCTCGACAATGGTTCACGCAGACCACTCTTTACGTCTTTCGCAAAACCGACAACAGCCTCTCTCGCGAGCGCCTTGAGAGCCTTGGAGTCGATGTTTCGAGGTAAGTTACGGACTGATAGACGTGTAAGACTCAGGTGCAACACCGGATTGCTCTTGATGAGCTTCTGTCGTTGCTTAGCGGAAGCTTCTCTCATTGCAATTTCCGAAGAGGTGAGCTGTTTGTAGAGAGCACAATTCGATGGGATGGTTCCTTCAGACAAAAGGAATAATCGTCGTTTGTCTTTGTCTCGAGTCTCCCTGCGAGAGCTTCCTTCAGCTTCTAGTTTAACTGCTTGAGATTTGCTCACTGCGGGAGATAACTGTAGTACGCGACCGTCCATTGTGTATTTCCCTGATGGATCCTTCTTCTCATCTTCGAGAACGGAGTACTTTATAGCAGATGTTTTTGCCTTAGCATCTTCCGCTCGGGGTAAATCTGTCCGTTTCGGCGCATCGCGAAGACAAGAGTTCGCATTTTCTTTGTCCCAAAAGCACACAAAAGCAGTTCCCCTAGGTCTGTCTGTCTCTGGATCGAATACGACCCTGGCATACCTTAAAGGTCCAAATTGAACAAAATGCTCGTAGAGACTTTCATCTGTAGCAGTAAAGGGTAAGTTGCGGATAAAAATTGTTGAAGCGTTCCGGTCATCCTCAACTTCTGCATGCACTTCTTCATCGTCATCTTCATCGTCGTCATCGTCCTCCTCTTCGTCCTCATCATCAACTTCACCCATGGCGACATCGTCGTCCTTGTTCTTAGTCTCCTCGTCATCTTCTCCACTATTATTATCCTCTTTCTCAGTTCCATCGTCCTTAACACCATCCGTATGATTCTGCAACTCATCCCATATATTCTTCTCCGCAGCCCAATCAACTGCCAGAGTTCGCCCGTCAACCTCCTTCCCATTAACGGCCTCTAGTGCCTTCTCCGCGTTTTTTCTACCCCTCAAAACCACGAATCCAAATCCAGAATGTTTATTGCCTTTCTTTGGAATTACTGCATGTTTAACTTTCCCAAAACTTCGAAAAAGGGCCTCCAATTGCTCCGGTTCAGCTATGCTCCATGGCAGATTTCGAATGATGAGTTTTGGAGGTTGGACCAGTGCTCGTTTATTCTCCCTCTCCCGTTTTGGCTTAGAGGTAGAAACGCTTTTCCCTCCCTTTTCATCAACCTTTCGATGACGGGGTTCCGCAACCTCGATCTTTAGTTTCTTGCCGTCAAAAGCGGAGCCGTTAAATTCTTCTAGAGCCCGAGCAACATCTTCACAGTCTGCGAAAGTGACGAATCCGTAGCCTTTCGATTGCTTTGTTTGAGGGTCAAGAACGACGGTAGCATGTTTTAAAGGATATGATTGCGAGAAGTAATCGGTTAAGCTCTCTGTTGTGGCCGATAAAGGGAGGGAGCGCACGAACAGTGTTCGCCGGTTTTTGGCTTTTATTGGGGACAACGCAGCATCACCATCTGGAAGCGCCTCGGTTTGTTGGTTTGTTGCCGGAACTTTTCCATCTTCTTGAAAACTTCCACTGTCTGATAAACGTCTTCTATCTCGTGTATCTGTCATACTGAGAATCAGGGCTGCTTCTGTTGAAAATCCGAAGTTGGAGCAAAATAAACTTCATTGAAAAAATTAAGGGTGGATTTTGATATTTTAACCGCGCGCTTGTCGTTAGTTTTTGGGTTACTTAGCGCCAAGTAAGCAACTTATCTTTCCAATCAAAACAACCACTTTTCAGTGACCAAATCCAGAGAATTAATATATCGATCCATTAAAACCGGGCCGACACAGTCTCTATTTTACCAAATTAGCAACGAAAAACAGGAAGACAAGAGGTGCAAGCAGGCACCGAATTTCCGGAAGTTTCAATATCCTAGCACCCCCGCCGTTTCGTCGTATTATAACTGCTTCACATTTACTTGGTTGCTTTGGTCAAGCTATCAAACAAAATGGATGACGAATTTGGAGATGAACCGGATTTGGTTGCGTTAAATAGGCCAAATCAACCAGATAGAAGCCCAGCGCGTGCTCCCGCGCCAGTGGCAGATCGTATTACAGGGGTCCAGCAGCCCAAGCCCCAAGCACTTCCAAGCAGATCAGGGCCTGCTGCCATTCTAGTATCTGCAAGACAAAGAGGAAACCCCATCCTCAACCATGTTAAACACGTCCCTTGGGAATATGCTGATATTCCCGCGGACTATGTGGTTGGGAACTCAACCTGTATGCTCTTCCTCTCCCTTAAGTACTACCGTCTACACCCCGAGTACATTTATTCTCGAATCAAGGGTCTTGGGGGGAGATATAATTTACGAATTCTTCTCACCATGGTTGATATCCCGAATCATGAAGACAGCCTTAAGGAATTGTCGAAGACGTCACTGGTCAATAATCTGACACTCATCCTGTGCTGGTCCGCTGTTGAAGCAGGGCACTACCTGGAGCTATTCAAGTCTTGCGAGCATGCGCAGCCGACTGCAATACGGACTCAACAATCTCAGTCTTATAATGAGAGCCTGGTTGAGTTTATTACGACTCCCAGAATCATCAACAAATCGGACGCCGCTAGTTTGATATCGACATTTGGTAGCTTAGAGGCCGCGATCAATGCTCAACCAGAGCAAATTAGTGCTGTTCCCGGGTGGGGAGAGAAGAAAGTTAAACAGTGGCACGATGCTGTAACAGGCGAGTTTCGTATACGAAAAACTACGAAACGGAGAGCAGAACCATCCGGGGGTAAAAATAGAAGAGCTCAGATCCCAGACAACGGCTTTACGGAGGAAGAAAGTGCATTTCTCGCTGCTCATAGTGAGGAATATAGGCGTGACGTAACAGGGTCACAGTCCGCAATGCCAAGCAGTCGCTTACACGAAAATAGAAGCGATAGTGTGAATGATACGCAAGTTGAAGTACTTCTCTCAGAAGAGAGAAGAGTAGAGTCGAACCCACGTCGATCAAGTCAGGAAGAGAAACGGTTGGATGATGGTGTCATGGCAGCGCTTGATCGACTTCGAGAAAACGGCAGCTGAAGCCGTGTCTCCGCCGACTTTGTTCCCTATGCTGGTGATTAGAGCACGCCATGTATGCTAGAACGTGTTTACCATCCCAGCGGAATTGCTTGGGTTCGCTACCTGGTTACCGATCTTGAGATGGTAGGGCTATTATGGTCTACGCCGAGGTTTCTTCTGTGAGAAGGAAAGAACAACCACACTACAGCCGGATCAAACTCCATTTTCGAATAGTCATACAGTGGATATGCGGGGTGTTTGGTTTTGGGTTTTCTTTGGTTGGGGGTTGGGTGGGTGGGGGGGAGGGAGGTGAAGGTTTGAATTCTGTGAAGAGGATACCACGTACACACATCCACGATCTCAGTGTATTCTTTGGAGAGCTTCTGCAGAGAAAGGGGATCTAACCTTTGACCAATCTTGACAGGTGGTGGGATGAGATTCTGCCTCTGTACGCAAAATATCTACACGCATAGGTGGCTTTAGAGCGGAGCTTAACATAAACGCCTGGTCACTCTTCTTGCCTGTGAATACAAAACAGCAATAATTAGACCCAAAAGCATTAAAATAGGCTTCCAGTAATTACATACTACTATTATCATTTATTTTCATCCCCTTTCTGTCTCTGCCCATCGGATAAATATATATCAATCATAAGTGATCCCATCTCCACACAGCAAACTTGGAACCGGGGGACTCCCGAGGTCCCCACTCCAGCGTTCGGACTGCCTCCGCCACGTGACCCGCTTCCCCCAAGGTTGGAAATCGATCTTGGGCTTTAGACTGGCCGAAGCAACAACAACCTTTGGAACCCTTATCCTCACATCCCTATGCTGCAACCCTGGACGTCATCCCATCCTTTGTCCGCAGACCCGTCCTAGTGGTGAGTCGTTGTCCCTGCAGCTATCAGTTCCCCCCGTCTCCTGCATGATAATCTGGCCCTCAGCCTGGTCATCCCTCCATTCTCGTTCCCGCAGAATACAGCGTAGTTGTCATTCTTTGCCTGATTCGATTAATACCTTTAGCTGACCGTCAGCGTGGGGCCCTTGAAGATGGCATTATGGGGAAAGCTGCCGCCACGGGGACTGGCAAGGGGAAGCTCTGTGACGCCTCCCCTTTAGACGGCACCAGGAGCAACTCCAGATCCCTTGGCCTTCCAACCCCCGGTGCTTCTACTGCTTCTCAGCCTAGGGCCTCAAATTCTGCTTCTAGATCAGTGCCCAGTAAACCTCAGGAGGGCTCCAAATCTTTTGAATTCGTCTTGGTCACAGATACAGAGTCCCGAAGACAGGTACGGCGCCATGCTATGCGCCAGTATATGCGCCAGCGACGTCTGGAAGGTATAGCACGACTTGAATCATCTCGTGCTCAGGTTAGGGGCTGGGGCAGAAGTGGCAGCCCGGCGACTGGAACTAATCTGTCTCCATCCTCTTCCAGAATTGAAGAACTAGACGACGATGAAAATGCAACGGATCTTAGGAGCAGTTCCAGCGATTCTAGTCGGGGTAGTGTTGGTCCTGCCGAGCCAGACATCCCAATAATGAGAGATGATGAGAATCTAACCAATCAGGGAGATGAGATCATCTCGGCTCTTCTACAGGATATTTACTCCTCAGATCCCAAGGCAATGCCAGGTGCGGGATGTTTTGATCCTTTCAACAGCTATCCGTTGAAGTTGAATCGTCCTGATCAAAATTTGATACACCATTGTAAGTTGGCTTTATTACATGTTTGCAAACTCCTCACTTTCATACACCAACTCGCTCTACATTTGGAGTGGCTTGGACACTACAAATGTCTCCTACATGTGTATTTCTTTAATTTCAAATACCAGGCTGTTTTCTCACTTTTCGTTAAGTTGTCACTACATATCCCATGATGATGTATAAAATGGGCGATGCACACCAAAAAAACCCAATAAAAGATATATTTCGCCACTTGACTTTGCATGATCCAACCCCTTTTCAGGCGATGCTCGCTATTTCATCAAAACACCTAGCTGGCGTGGAAGGCCGTAACGAATCGGTCCAATCACTTACCCACAAAATGCGAGCCTTGAGGATGTTAAACGAAAGATTGCAAAGTGATGCAGGCGGGAAGCACGATGGTACAATCTATGCCGCGGCGACAATGGCAGTGATCGAGGTAAGCATCACTTTCCTGTAGAGTTTCTGCCACTTATTGTTCAACACTGATCTCCTACAGAAATGGTCAAAGGACCGGGACGTTGAACGGATGCATATTCAAGGGATTGAACAACTGCTGCGACGACGGGGAGGTATGAGCGGTATGCGGGCCACCAGCCCGTTTCTAGAAAATGTTTTATATTGGTTCGTGACCGATTTATAACAAATCTTTTTCCGGCTGATTGCTGAACAGTCCTCACAGGGTTGATCTGAGTTGTGCCCCAAGGGCTATTGTGGCAGCCAGTTTGCCCTGGACGGGAGATATACCTGACACAGTGCCTTCGACTCTCCCATACTTGTCTCCTAAACTTCATATACCTCTGACACCACACCATCATGTTTTGGGCACAGATCCGCAAGAAATTGCTGGCATACTGCAAGCATGCGAGGATTTCCTTGCCTTTTTCCGCTCCCTTAATGCGTTACAGCATTCCCTTATTTCCACCCCGCTTCCCGTTCCTCTAGATCTCAACCATGAAGGTCAAGCCTTTCGAAGTCAAAAACGCAATCTTTTTGACGCTTCAACAACCCTGTTTTCTATTCTCACCACTCTTCCCGATTACGACCATGGGATACGCGACGTTCGCTTTATAGATGAGTATACCTGTATGGCTTGCTTATTCTACCTTAACACCGCTTTGTACGACTCATATCTTAACTCTCAAAACTTTGACCACTACCTCGAATGGGTTAATCTAGAGCTTAAAGAGATTAACCCGTATTCGAACCCTAGTATCTCGTCATTATTATGGGTCTTTATGGGGAACGGGGGATTTATGGCTAATAGGCCATCTGACAAAGGTGAAAGAAGCTGGTTCGTATCGCGAATGGTGCGGGTAGCTAAGCGATTAGAATGGAAACAACGTGGCACATTATGGGATAATCTTCGCGACACTCTACTTGGGTTTTTAACTACCCAACAGGAATGTGGAATCGGGAGCGATCAGGTTGGTGAAGCAGAAATATTCTCTCGCAAAAATTGCCCTGGTTTACTATGGGATGAGGATGAGATGCGAAAGCACATTCTAGGGCCTCTATACACCGGCCTTCCCACCTTTTCTATGGCTCCTAGCTACGAAAGCTCGAGCTATACTCTGGAGCCTTTAACAACCGCTGGCGATATTAAACCGCCAACTTTCGAATTTCCATGAATTAAACGACCAATGAACAACGACTGCATTCTTCAAACCCGCCCAATTCGCCAGCAGGCTGTCCTTCTTACACCCGATTCTGCCATCTATACCTCATCTATTTGCCGTGTGGCGTCCAATGGTATCACATGTACAGTTCATTATTTGGTTCAATTTCCAGGTTCCGTGACATTTTGCAATTCACGGGAGGAGTTCTGTGGAGAATCAACAAAAGATGACCGGTGGGGTACACGATTAACGAATGACCTGATATCCATGTTTTTTTTCTCATCTGACTTTACCCGTGGGTGTTTCACGCTTTTCAAAACGCTTTACTCTCTCGGGATCGGAATATATACACGCATCTTTGGATGTTACATTACAAATTTAATAATATTTTCCTACTTGGCCGAACGTTGTTTGATCCATGTGATATCACTGGACGTCTCGCTTACTCCTTTTACAAAGCAGCAATGTATTTCGGCTTTTTCGAGAGTCTTGGGGTCTCAATTTTATCAGTTGGACTTCCCATTAACAGTTTTGAGATTCGTCATTATATGGATCCGTTTATACACATCTATTTAAATAACTTCTATTTCTATCTACGGCGACTTGGGCTTACCTTTCTTGGATGGCTAACAAGGCTGTCGAAGCACAGGAGTACGAGATAGAGACGCACACGGTGGCTAAATTATGTAACTAACAACATCATCTTCTCCGAAATTATAAACACGGTTCACGCTCCCATTTGGCAGCATATACAAACAGACTGGTTCGACAGAATTCCTTTTCAGACCTCTTGGGCTTCAAATGGTGACTAATTGCCCTACCTCTTCACGCTTCTTCCAAATTTGCTTCAAACGGACACACAATGCCTAGTAATTTCTTAAATGTGTCAAATGCGGCAATCAATTGTGTTTGTCTAGTCAGGGAATTGGGCTCCAAATTCCATCCCCCTGAATCAGCCAGTCATTTTCTTTTATCGTTCTCATGGTCAAGACTGTGCTTTGGCTATCAGGAATTGATATAATGTCCAAATTTGTGTTTCTTAATGATTTTATGCAATGACAACCTCTGGTGATTGACTCTAGTGGTTCTGAACTTGTCTCTCATTTATGTGAATTCTTTAAGTGCTCAGATGCATTAGACCTAATTTTATGTTCCGAGCACACATGAGGGTGTGGAGTGAATCTATGATTATTTACGGTGCAGGCATGTCACTCACTTCTCCTTCACAATCTCTGAATTAGGTCTAATTTGACAATGTACATGTCTCTATTTATGAACTAGATAAAAGATCCACAAGAACAAGAACTAGATGCAAAATGATCACCTATTAACACAGCAGATGAGAAATTGAAGCACATCTTTTCAGCATCATAAAACAATTGTAATGAGAAGATTGTGAGGGAAAATGGCAAGAGTAAAAAGAGGAATACCGCTCAAAGAAGCCACCAACACCTGGCTGAGTATTATCCTTCTTTATCAGGAATCTTTTGATCCAACGACTGTGCCAAGCACATTTCATAGTAGATTCCTTTCTTTGCGAGCAGCTGTGCATGCGTACCAGATTCCAAAACCCTTCCTTTTCCAAACACAAAGATTACAGAGGCATCTTTAATCGTCGAGAGACGATGTGCGACGGCCACCATCGTCCTACCAGACGAAGCCTTTTCCAACGCCTCCTGTACCACTTTCTCAGACTCCGTATCGAGGGCAGAGGTTGCTTCATCAAGCAGAAGCAATTTGGGAGAACGGATCAGAGCTCGAGCAATTGCGATGCGCTGCCTCTGGCCGCCAGACAACTGCGTGCCGCGGGAGCCACAGAGGGTGTTGAAACCGTCAGGAAGGGAGGAGATAAACGTGAACGCATTTGATTGGCGAGATGCCTCTTCAATCTGCTCCTGTGTTGCCTCTGTTTCGAGGCCCATGGCAATATTATCGCGGATGCTACCCTGATACAAAGTTGGTTCCTGTTGGACCAGTGCAACACCCCGGCGATATTCGCGGGGACACAGCTGAGCGATGTCCTGCTGGTCGAATTTAATACAGCCGGAACTGGGGTCATAGAAGCGCTCTAGAAGCGCGATGATGGTGGATTTGCCACAGCCGGATGCTCCCACAAATGCAGCAAAGGAGTTTGGTTGGATCTAGATATTCTTCATTTAGCCCGTGGTTCAGTTCTCAAGAGGGGTAAGGGTCCAAGGGGGAGTAAAAACTAACAGTAACATTTATGCCACAAAGGACGCGAGCATCGGGGCGTTGGGGGTAACAAAACTCAACGTTTTCTAATTCAACAAGACCTTTGCCGTGTGGTTTCTTATCTATATCTGTGTCAGATGTATCCTCATGGGCTTGAATTTGAGGCTTAAGACTCCGAAGCCAAAGTATGTAGTTTCCCGCAATGCGTGCGTTCGTTATACCTTACTGGATTTAGCTTGACTGTCCCTGTCGAAAACGAAAAAAGGGTTTAAGATAACTTACTAGTTGTATATGAGAAAAACTGAGCGGCGGCTTGACCACTGAAAATAACCCCCACAAAAACCATGAAAAATTGGTTCAAAGAATACACTCTGAAAGATACAAGACGACCGCCATACCTTTAAAGAACACCATCAGTCTTCGTGCCAACGAACGATGTAGATGCATTCAATAACGCTTACCAGAATCCGAGACACATCACAAGGAAGTCGATAGATTGTGCCAGACTATACCAAAACATTGTCCATACCACATTCCTTATAGAATGTTTAACAATTCCGTTCATACTACCTTGGTACCTGGACAAAATTTGGGTCTCTAGGGCTAATGACGACACAGTTCGTATGGCCGACACCGCTTCACTCGCTAGGGCCGCGGTTTTCGAAAACCGATCCCCCGTTAGGGATTCAAATTTGACTTCGAGTCGAATGCGCAGATACCCGCAGATCAACAACGGTGGCAAGCCGCCGAATATTGTGACCAGCGCCAACTTCCATCCAACTATGAGGGCGAGGATACAACTTGAGACCAAATTAACAAGCACAATTATCATAAGGGGTAGGTTAAATCCTAAAAGATCCTGTAGTTGGGTCGGTTTGGTTGACAGATTTGATGCCAAAGCACCAACAGCATTCTCAGACTTGTCAAAGAACTCCATGTCCTGCCGGAGGAGGGTGTTAAATATTTCCAAACGATATCGATGCGTGCATACCTATCAATATGCATTAGTAACGGCCATGGAGTAAGCGAATGTTATACCTTCATGGTAAACTAACCTGGGCGATACGATTTGAAAACCATCCAAGGGTGAAATACGCAATCAAAATCCCAATTGCGACCATAAAAAACATAAGAGCGAAAAAGTTGCCTCTGTCTACCATAGATTGCCCCTCCAGGGTGAACACCGTTATTAAGCGAGAGAAAATAACCGCTTGCGCAGGGTACACCAGCCCTATCGTTTCATAGTTCAATAAAAGTTTCAAAAAAAAAAAAAAAAAAAAAAAAAAGGCACGATGTCGTGATAGCACTTACCGCCCATAAAACAAGATATGACAACAAAAATATATTGAATCCCAACTCCTTTCTTGCTCTTTCAAGAATATGTATAAACAATGCAACAGGCTGTACTTATTCTCAATAGAAGAATTTCCCGACCCAACACCGTTTGTCAGTGCAGGTTGAATTGAAGATTTCGTTGTCGTTGTTCGCATTAATGAGATACCCTGTCCTGCTTCTGTAGGTTCATGTCCCTCAATAGTACTCTCCAGTTCATCGTCTGCTTTGCTACCTAGATCCTGAGCACCGACCAGTCGTGCATATGCGCCACCGGCGGCAATCAATTCCTTATGGGTGCCTTGTTCAACGACCTTGCCGGAGGACATGACGGCAATGTTGTCAGCATCTTTAATTGTGGCAAGCTTATGAGCTATCACGATGGTGGTTCGATTTTCAGAAACTCGGTCAATGGCCTCCTGAACAGCCCTTTCCGCGCGCGGATCCAGAGCGCTAGTCGCTTCGTCTAAAAGAAGAACCTTTGGATTGGAAATGACGCTTCTAGCAATGGCGATGCGCTGTTTCTGTCCTCCAGATAGCATACTTGCCCGCTCCCCGATTTCCGTGTGGTATCCCTAGCAGCTGTTTTAGTCAAGGTTTGGATAAATTTTTGTAACAGCTCTTCATACCTTCGGGAGCCCCTCAATGAATTCATGGGCATTTGAGAGCTTGCAAGCTTCGATTACATATTTCATTTTCTCCGATTCTGACAGGTCCGCTATATCTGTTCCGACTAGACCGTGGCAAACATTTTCGAACACTGTGCCACTGAATAAAACGGGTTCCTAGGGGATGTTAGCTCGAGTTCATTGTGGTTGAAGATCAAGGGGTCAGATACTTGTTGAACAAGCCGAATCTGCGTTCGGAGCCAGCGAACATTGAGTTGATCAACACTGCAGCTGTCGAGGGTCAACGTGCCACTCGACGGGTTATACCAACGTTCGAGAAGGCCGATTATAGTACTTTTTCCACACCCACTAGGACCAACCAGTGCGGTAGTTTTTCCAGCAGGGATTCGGAGATCTAAACCACACAAAACGGGATAAGCAGGCCTTGAGGGGTAGGAGAAATGAACATCCTTGAGTTCGATATCTCCGTTCAGCTCGTTTGGCCGGAGGCCATCCTTCTGCTAAGGGGTCAATTTTGGAATTTCGATCTATGGTTCTAAACAGCTCCGAGGCTGCTGAAGCACCCTTGCTGAAAGCTATGACATGGGGTGCCATCTGGGTCAGACCAGTTGCAGAGATTATTATGGCAAATAACACACTAGGTGTAAGTTAACAGTTAGTATATATAAAACAAATCAAGGGAATGAATAGTGGGGGGGGGGGGCCTGTACGTGACGATGTCCCCCGAATTACGGATTTCCCCATTTGACAAAAATCGGATCCCCTGCCAGAAGACCAGGCCGTAAGCAGAGTAGATACAAAAGTACTCTGTTGAAAACATGGCGCCGTAATTAGGAGATTTCTTGTTCCCTTCAAGATGTGCGAGCTGCAAGAAATCGTTGTATAATTTCGACAAACGCGGCTGCGCCCAAAACGCCTGAACAGTTCGAATGCTTGAAAAGGCTTCTTCTGCCAACGCACTAGCTTTGGCATAGAAACCCAGAACATTTGTTTCCTGCTTTGCATCGATCACAAGGCAGACAGTCAGAGCCACCACTATCACCGGTACAATGCAGATTCCAATTAGGGTTAGCTTCCACTGCACAACGAAGGACACAATGAAACCAGCAAAGAAGGTTGACATAGCCTGGACTGTCAGGGCAAGTTTTTCGGCAATGGCTTGGTTGACGAGATTTCCGTTTGTAGTTACATGCATTGCAGTTGCCCCCTGGTTCGAGGAATCGAAAAAGTTGATATCCTGACGGAGAGTCCTTTCAAGAAAATCGACGCGGAGAGCCTTGGTAGTTCTGATGCCAGCAATTGTGCTAGCCACCTTTTGGGAGTCAGCATAAGGTCAGAGATAGCTTTTGGCATGTCGTCAATCGTTACCGTAAAGATGTATGTAAGTCCGAATTTAGCGACAAATAGATATATGAACCAAAGACTTCGCATAATTAGTTCGAATTTCCCCAAACTATTTGGAAACCCAGGGTTCGAACTCACGCAAATTTGTTCAATTCAGAACGAAATTTCTCTGGTGACAGCAGTCCCGTGGCAAAATTTGTTGTATCTGTTACAAACCCACCAAATACCAAAGTCATCAGAGGCATAGCAGCCCCTGCCCCGACCGCTGAGACGAAAGAGACGAGATAGAGAGCCCAGGAAGTTGAATCGGCATAGGTAAACACCCTCTATGTTACATTAGAATTCATGACAGTTAGTCCATCAGAAACAACGATAGAGGACTCACAAAGAGTTGTCCCATGCCACCCTCCTCCGGTTTCTCTTCCTTGCGCTCGCCATCGGCGCTGGGAACTGACGACGGCTTTTCTTCAAACGACGACATTCTTGAGAGTCACCGGGGGATCAGCGACTATGCTGCAGCACGTAATAGTCTCGAATTCGAAACCTGGATTCCAAACTCGCAATACTTATATAAGGCCAAGAATATGGAAATATTGATCTTGAAAGCCCTAGGCACCAGCCGGTCTAAATTCCCCCGAAGCCCGCTTCTATGGCACTGCGGGGTCCGAGGATAGCGAGCCCGTTCTCATTCTCCCAGTCCAGATGGTTCTAGGGTTATCCGGAACCATGCCAATGGGACAGTTTCTCGTATTTAACGCGCGAAGTTTCAACAGGGTCAAACAGTCGCGTTTCTCGCTCGTTTTCTTCCTGGTATTTTCTTCCGTTGGCTGGGAGAATTGCGCCCTTGAGGAACGACTCCATGTGACTTCGGGCCTCTAGCGGTTCAGCCTCGGGCGAATCACTGCCGAAACAACCCGTTGGCCAGCCAAGCCACACTATGCCGATTGAGACTTCGGCAAGCCGCTAGTTCCCCTGCGGCCAAGGAAATCGGCCCGCGCGGACCCCGACCACACGAGGCAGCGGTGTTCGGGATGGTTTTGATCCAAGTCTTGCTGGGGAAAGCCGTCTGCTTCTTTTTTCATAAGGAATCACGTGCCGGGCGGCGGGACGGGGGAACATCTGCTGTACCCTCAGCAATCTCACCGGGTTGTTCGGGACGACGGATTTCACAACCCCCCCTGGGTGTCAGGAAAGGTTCTGGGTTTTGCGGGATGACTGCTGGGTGGCAGAACTTCATGGTCAATGACCAGAGAATCTGAAGCGTAACTAGCGGTGATAAAGTAACTACTGCAAAGCTCCTGTCGAAGAACCAACCGGGCGCGAAGGCAAATTTCCCAGGAGCTACACCAGATACAACCTCCATCCTGACGTGGTTGGTGGATTCTGGCCCTTAGTGGAATTCCATTGGCTCTTCAAGATCCATACCCAAATTGCTATTGCTACCCGCCGCTTCTTTCGGGTCCAGATGGACATTGATGGGGGTGAGGTGCCACAGGGGCAAGAGTCCGCATCCCGAGCAGTATGTCCTGCGGATATATGAAGAGACATATTCCCACCCCTCTTTTCAGCCCCAATGCCATCGTGCGTTACTCTGATGTCAAATTTACAAACCTGAATCGCTGCTGATGTCTGAAGAAATAGTGTGACAACTGTCGCATTCGAAAGGTTAGGCGATCTTATACTTCAATTCCCCCTTCCAGTTTAAAGTCATTCTCTCATTTACCCATCCTAGATCAAATGTGATCGAGCCTCACCCTGCTCCAATTGCCGAGTCGCAAAGTCTACTTGTCAAACCTCCCCACGCGTTAGAGAAAAGCGGCAGAGGGTTTTAATTTCTCATCAATAGTATGCCATTTATTTATCATTGATGTTTTTTACTTTTTTTTTCTTCTTTCGGGACCAAAAGAAAAGAGAGAGAGAGAGAGAGAAAGAGAGAAAAAAGCATGATCAGTACGGCTAAAAGCATTTTTTCGGCAGTGAGAAAAAGATCGAAATTATTGACCAGCGTCTTGCGGGTATTGAGCAACTTTTACGGTCCCTCACCGTCGACAACAAAAATTATAAACCTCCTTCACAGACCCATGGATCGTTACCCCCCTCGCCCAGCTCGAATGCATTTCATCAAGGAGCGTTGGAACAAAGAAATCTGCCGCCATTTCATGCAACTGCAAATGCACCCACCGCGGAACCCGCAGCAGAGCGAGGGGCAGAGTCGACAACGAGGAAAAACCCGGATGCTGAATTCGAAGGGGAGCCCTCGATGAGCGCCCATTCTGCACACGCCAGTGAGTTGTTTGAAAATGCTGTGGTTAAATCTCCATTGGCAGAGCATAACCCGCAGATGATGGAGGCGCTCTCAGCCCTGAAGGATATTGTTGAGAGAACAAAGCTTTCGAATTCCATTCATACGTTGCGATTTGCAGGGCAGAAACTCCAACCCACGAAGGTCGATCTTTCGAAACTGGAGATGCCGCCAGTGGAGGCGGTGCTCGCTCTGCTGAGGAAGGCAAAAGGTATGTTTGCTTTCTTACGGCTACTTCGCCATCACCTCGACACCTTTTAAGCGTACAGACGAAGTTCAGATCCACTAATCGAGAGTAGAATCCCACCCTTTCTTCCTGTTGAACCTCCCTTTCCTCAACTTGTCCACCATCACCCAACTCTGCAAAGATCTCTATTTTTGCACAGATGAAACCTCCACTGCCAACTTCGCCATCGTAAACTGCATTCTAGGCTATATGTTCGACGAAATACAGAATTTCCATCCAAACTCTAACTCCCAGTCCCCCTCTGGCCCTCAACACCCTCAGCACCTCCAGCCGCCGCCACCATTAGCATCATTCTCCTCCTCAGCCATCACCCAATACACCGTAACCTGCCGCACAAACTTCGAAACGGCCCTCAGCACCTTTGACCTCTTCCTCGAGCCCTCTTATGAGAACATCCAAGCCCTAGCTTTAGGTGCCTTCCACGCCACCGAGGCTTCCAAACCCTCTCTATGTTGGACCTTCGTCAGCGCCGCAGCGCGCATGTGCCAGAGTCTAGGCTACCACCACTCCGTCTCGGGCGCAGGGGCAAGCGAAGAGGAGCAGTATCGGAAAAGAGCCCTCTTCTGGTTCATCTATGTGCTAGATAAGGACCTGACACTATTGCTGGGCCGCAGCTCTACCCTTCAGGACTACGATATCTCTCTTGCATACCCAGGCCCGCCGTCGGACCCGAAATTGCGGTCATGGTACCAGATGTTTGAAGGATGGGTAACGTATTCGACGATTGCCGCGCAGATCTATGAGAAGCTGTATTCAGTACTAGCGTTGTCAGAAAGTAGCGCAATGCGGACGGAGAGGGCTTGCAGTTTAGCTATGATGTGAACGGTGGAGAGGAACGCATATTTCCGTACGTTCCATTTAGATATCACATCCCTAACCCCCCCAGCTATCTCCTTTTAAAGCCCACCATCTCTAAACTATTCAGGTGCAGTCCGACCCAGCCATACCAGCCCACCACGCCTCTTTCTTCAAATACGCTGCCGCCATGTTCGATCTTAGCTACTACTACCTACTCACAATCATATACCGCGCAAAACCCCCCTCACAACAAGTACTAGCACCACGAACAACAACAACAACAACAAGCACCACCCGAGGACCCGCCAACCAGAGCCAAAACACTCCCCGCTTCGCCGCCACAGGCCTCGACCCAGCCTGCGTCAACGCCGCCCGCAACGCACTGCGCCTCCACCAGCAATTCATCATCGACTTCCGCAACGACAGCGAGTTCCTGTGGAAGGGGTATATAATCTGGTCCCTCCTGCACTGCCCCTTCACTCCCTACCTAGTCATATTTACGCACACGATAGCCACGGCCGACTTAGCCGATCTAAAATTGCTGGAGGAAATTTCTGCCTCACTGGAGAGCGCGAGACATATCTCTGAGGCGGCGGAGAGGCTTTTTAAGCTGTGTGCTGTGTTCTATCAGGTTGCGCTGTTGTATGTGGATGTTAGAATGAGGGAGTGGGCGCAAAGAGGCGGGGCTGGTGCTGGTGCTAATGCTGTCGCTAATTCCGGTGTTGGTATCGGCGCTGTTGTCGGTGAGGTGGGGGGAAGTGGTCATGGTATGGTAGGTGATCAGCAGCAGATGGAGCAGCAGTGGGGAGCTGGTGAAGTTGACAGTTACCTGTGGGAGTTGGGCTTTGGGGTTCCAGCCGGCGGGATGATGAGCATGGGTAGTAGTAATGATTTGGGCATTGTAGTGGGTAATGGCGGAGGCGATAATGATGATGGCAGCGTTCAGGCAGCGTCATCGTCGTTGCACGATTGGTATCGCGGGAACCAGTATATGATGGGATTATTGGAGTCTGATTTGTAGGCTGTTCGGATTTAGCAGATTATTCGATGTGGACTATATATAACTAGCTGGCTGCGTGGATTACAACTCCGAGACGTATGTTGTATATTCAGGGATATCTAGGTATTGAGCCTTTCGCAGGGGAACGGCTCTTCTGCAGTCGGAGGACCACCTGTCCACGCCTACCTTCCTATCTCTGACGCCGGGATACCAAGCGCAAGACCATTACGAGGATGCACAAAAGAGAGAACAGAAAATGAATTGGTTTTCCTCAGTAGACAACGACTTCTATCCCCCGCCCGTGGCTCACGTCAACAAGCTCGCACCACCCCGTACTAGCCAAGAGAGACAGAAAAAGAATCCTCTTTTTTTTTTTTTTTTTTTTTTTTTTTTTTTGAATTAAAAAAATAGAGAGAGGAAGAAAAAGTACCATTATCACATATCAGTTCATATATACCACATCATAGACCAAACACACGCACACAAAATTCTAACAGCTTCTTCTACTGGGGTATATCATTAGACAAATGAATCCGAGCAAAGAGGACATCTAATAAAAAATAAAAACAAGAAAGACAAGAGGTGAGAGGGAAACTGAAGATAATCAAATTACCAAAGGAGAGCATTAGTGGCGCGGGGTAGTGGTATATAGAAGCAGGGATGACAAAGGGAAGAAGATGCATCACATAGATGATTCAGGGGGTCTTCTTCAGCAACAGGAAGAAAAGGGTCAAGAAGCAAACAAGATTGTTAATATCAGAAACTATGAAAATTATGCCCTTTTCTAAAATCAAAAAAAAAATTATAAATTAGAAAAAGAAAAAAAAAATTAGGAAAAAAATAGAGAAAATAAAAAGCAAAAAACCCCAAGTAGATGGAATGAAAAGAGAAAACACCGATCATGTCACAACGGCTTATCACAGCCAATCCGCCCCAACAACGCCTTCCGATCATTCTGATCACTCAACGTAACCCTGCCCCTCCCCGTCCGTATCCGAAGGGGATGATGCCCCTCCCTCCCCCCAGATGCCGAAGTAGAGCTACCATTCACGCCGCCAATAGCATCACCACCGCCCCCATTCCCCACAACAACAGACCCATCACGACCCCCAGCATCCCCACGAACATCCTTTCCATCCTCTCCCTCCTCCTCCCCATCACTCCTCGAATCCTCCGCCGACCCGCTCTTTAGCACCTTGATAGCCACGCGCAGAATCATAGTGAACCATATTATCGCGAGGATCTGGATGAATAGTAGCAAGGAGAGGAAGACCCATTTGATGCGGGGGCTCATGCAAATTGTGCCGCCCAGTTGGTGGAAAGGGTGGAGGAGGTGGGTCCAGTTGTCTATGGAGAGGGTTTGGTTGAGGGATTTGGAGAGTGAAGAGGGGGAGGGGGAATGGGGGGATAGCATCTTGGTTGTGCTGGCGGAATAGCACCCATAGGGTATTGCGTCGGGGATGTTGAGATAGATTGAGTACCAGAGTTTGTTGTAGATGATGTGTCGGGAGATAATCCATATAATGACGAAGACGATAAAAGCGACTGTGCAGGAGCGTTCGTAGCGGAGGTATTTTAGGATTTTTGCGAACTGTTTATTTTTTTAATGAAGATGCATTGGTTAGCTTTTGGGAAGGTAGGTGGTGGTTTGTATGGAGGAAAGTTTCCAGGAGAGAAGTTAATCTTACCGGCAGCACGTAATCTACAATATCCATGATGCACAGGACAGCATTAGCGACATTGTAGAAACCATACACATAAGCGGAGCCCAAGAGGGCGATTGTGACGATGTGGTGGACTAGCATCTGATAGTAATCTTTCCTCCTCTCCTCAATGTTGATGACGAGAAGCTGTTGAAACCAGAACGACAGCTGTGTCAGGCAGTACCATTTGAAGGAGTAGGTGATTTCCCTGGAAGGCCAATCGGTCCATAATTCGCGGAAGTTATTCCAGTATTTTGAATTGTACCAGAGGCACTACACAATGGCAAAATTAGTCCCGATTGAAATATGCCAGTATGTGTAAACTTAAAAACAAGGTGGGGGGGAAGGGAAAAGAGAAACACACCATTCCATAAGTCCAAAAGCCTAAATAATAAACGAGAACCCAGCCTTGCTCCGCTAGCCTACGAGAGGCCTTTTGTTTCAATCCGCTACGTTGTGCAATGGGTTGGAAGAGCCATTCGATAGCAATGGCTCTGATGGCGGTGAAAGCTAGAATGGCGCTAAAGGAAAAATATATATCATCCCAACCCTGGACATAGGTACCCTTTTCCGGCTGGTAGTGGGGCAATTGCAAGAAAGGGGCGGTGTATGGTTTGAGGGAAGGATAGAGGTTGTGGAGGGCGAATATCATTGTGGGAATGGTGACACAGATACCTATTTTACTTATTTAGTTTAAGTCATTTCTATGAGCATTGAGGATATGGTAGTGCGTGGAGCGTAATTTGCTAGAGTAAGTAGAGCATACCTATCTGGTTCTGCAGCACCCATTGTCGAAAGGAGGTGATTTTCTTGACCGTCCGCCGGCCATCGAGGGGAGAAACGCAGGCATTGACTTCGGACACGGAATTGGGATTGCTGGATAGTGTTTTGGCCATTGTGGAGGTACCTGGGTAGGTATGAGAAAAATCGCCACCCCTGAAGGTCAACCGTCCAGCCACACACAGAGAAGGTCGAACGAGGGGTGGAATTCGGAATTGACTGAGGATAGATATCGTATAGTGCGGTTGAGAGAAATAGTGGACGGGGAGGGAAAATGTATGGACTGGAATTTGGGTCGCACGGGACCGCCGATATGGAAAGTGGTGGGATGTAAAATATACTTATATTCGCCCGAGTGAGTGGAGGGCACGAAAATGTATGTCTTGAGAAGCCCGGAACTGGCGGAACCGGGAGATGGAGGTAGGTAGGCAGGTATATTTGCGATTGCGAGTGTGGGATATTATTTCGGTGAACTGGTGACAATATTCACCCAGGTGACCAACCCGAGAGATCTGGTTGGACGGGGGAGCTACGGGCTGTTTATAAACAAAAAAAGCTGGTGTTAGTGGGATACATGGATGGATGGAGATGGAGATGCAGGGGGGCAGAGAAACGAGGGAGTTTTACTTACAGAGATAGCTGGTCCAATTAATTGGGAGAAGAGGAAGAGGAGGTAGAGGGAGAGGGAGAGGGAGAGGGAGAGGGAGAGGGAGATGGGAGATGGGAGATGGGAGATGGGAGATGGCGCTAGGCAGAGGCAGAGGACAGAGACAGAGGCAGAGGCAGAGAGGAGTGGAGGGTGGAGAGAGCGGAGAGTGGAGAGTGGAGAGTGGAGTGGAGTGGGAGAGGGAGTGAGTCGGTGGCGAGTAGATATTCGCTGAGGAGTAAAATTAGATAAGGAGTGGCGAAACGGGAAGCAAAAGGGATTCCACCGCCGTTTGAAATGAGGAGAGATGGCCAGTATTGTTATCATGTTTGCTATTTTATTAGGGATATTTGACTCGAATGCTTTTTATTTTGCTGGGCTATCTTGGTTGTCTCTTATGGCGTGGCTATAGAGATGATGCTCCATTTCTTCACGTTCCCCTGTGCAAACTAAATATCGTTGCAAGGGCCCTGGATTGCCGTTGGAATGCGGTGACTTTGTACCCGGTACTTGGGCACCAGACTACCCGGTGCGTAGACGCAAGTACCAAATACCCGCTCCTCAACCAAAGAGAACAACATCCCTCCCTTCCATCTCATTCAAATGATGATGATCTCTTCGTTCCCCGTCTCTAAAGATGTTTCTTCAATTTCCCTGGCCATCCATCCCTATTCCTTATTTCCCTTCATTCCCCCCTGCGAATCCTGCACAGATCCTGTTCATGTGAGAAATGTCTGTCGTATTTGACATTTACTTTCCCCCATTCTCAACACATCTGAAAATCATTTCGTCCCTCAAACCCATAGCGACTTACCTATCTTGTGATTCGCCTCGGTTCCTAATGGCAGGCCTGTCACTGGTCTGTCACCCCATGAAGCTGTTCCTGGCCCGTGTCTGTTGGCTGGAACCTGTATCCGGGCCTGTGTCTGCACCTTTGCCACACCTTAATATTTTTATCCATTGGGAATAACCTATCATACCCCTACCCAGACTTCTGATGCCGTGGCTAAATACCGCATCTTCGAGGGTTTTGCGTCAAAGACTCGGAGAAAACACAAAATCAACCTATCATGTGTAGAGCCAGGGCTGAAACAGCTTCTCTGGGAGAGTCTTTTGGTAGTTAACTATATTTTAACAAAGAAAAATACATGATTTAAGAATATTTTAAATCTCATCTCTCTATATCTGTTATTTTCATTATTTTGATATTCCGCTTTTTTTTACCGACGTAAATTATGCGACCATGAATTATATATTGTTTAGTGTTGATCAGAGCGGCTTCATATATGGAATTGGATATTCCTTGTTGATATTCATGTAAATAGCCTCCTCATCAACTAACATCCAACCTTCAACCTTCAACACCACATAATAAACCTTCATCATCGCCATCTTCTTCAATAACACCGCCTCTTCTCCTTCTCCTCCCCTCCTCTCCACCGTCATGAGCTGGTCTCCGTCTCCATCAACATGAGTAATTACGATACGTACGTTCAATTCCCCTACCCCGGACAACAACCCACTCTCAGGATCATCCCAAAGACTAACAAGGAGACCCTCCCAGCTACAAAACCTTCCTCATCTTGCTTTCCCCCATCCTCTTTCGCCAAGCGAAATCTCTCTACAACTCCCTCCGCACCTCTCTCTCCCACCGCCCTCCACCCCGCCCCGTTCCCCACACCGCCGCCCGCGCCCTAAACCTCCTCTTCCTCACAACCACTCTCTTCCTCCTCCTCTCCCTTCCGACCTCATCAGGCCTAAACCCCTTCCCCCCAGCCGAAAACATCTTCACCCTCACCTCCTCCCGCCTCAACACCCCGACGGAAATCCTATTTTCCCGCCTCGCCCGTCAACGCCCAAACAACACCCTCTCCCAAACAGACACAATTCTAAAAAGAAAAAATTCACCTCCCCCGACCCTCCCCGAAAACCTCTATCTCCGTTTCGGCCCCCGAAAACCCTCACAAACCTGCCCGTTCCTGCACCCCCCGATAACGAATCAAGCTATCTCCTCTACTACCCTACCCACAAAAAACCTTCCCTGCCCCCACCTCCTCCACTCCTCATTACCAGGCTTCATAACCTCCGATCCCCTCACGGGACCCTCTGCCTCCCGCTGGCGCGCCAAATTCACCCTATCCGGCCTCTCCCTCCTTCTCCTTGAAACTCTCCTCGTAACAATCTACAACCCCACCTCCTCCACAAACACCACAAACACCAACCCACAAATCGTCCCACCAAGCTTCCACACCCGCCTCACAACCGCCCGCTACCTCTCCTTCACCCTCACCAACGCCCTGTACGCCCTAATTATCTACCTCTCCTCCACACACAGATTCTTCTACATCCCGCCCACCCCGTCCGAAATCGCAGAGAAACTCGTTGCGAATGTCTCCGCGACGCTAGCGGGGGCGACGGCCAAGATGCATGCGCTGAGCGTGGTGCGGAACGCTACGGTGCGGGATAGGGCGTTGAAGGGGAGGGATGATGCGTATTGGACGGCTGTGGTGGAGATGGAACAGGTGGATAATGATGAGGGTGGAGGTGGGGGTGGAGGTGGAGGTGCAGGTGTGAGTATCTGGGAGGAGGAGGAGGTTGTTAGGGCTATGACGAAGGTTATGCAGGGGAGGGGTGGCGGGGGGGTTGGTGAAGGGAAGGAAGGGGCGGTGGATATTGCCCAGTTGGGTATGGAGGCGAGTGCGTATGTTGAGGGGATTACGGAGGGGTTGGAGATGGGGGGATGATTGGGATGGTGGATGATGGATTATGGAAGTGAGAGCCGGAGTCGGAGTGGGAGTCGGAGTGGGAGTGGGAGTGGGAGTGGGAATCAGGACAATCCATTTTCCTTATGTTGTATTTTATGTTGTTCTATGGTTCTTTTTGAATTTCTATGAATTTCTTGTCGGTTCAGGTAGGGATTGTATTTTTTTTTTGCTCGCTGATTTTCTGAGGTAGAGAAAAGGGATAGGTAGGTGTACAAAAAGAGAATTCAACACAATTGAATGTTACTTTCATCTCGGTATTTGGGGATGCACTTTTCTTTTTTACATTTGACACAAGGAAAGCAAAGGGATAGACCGGTCAAAGAAAGAAAGAAAGAAATCATAAACCATAAAACGACGTCGTATGGAGTACAGATCGGTGGAGGGAGGACGGGAGAGGAGAAAAGATGTAAAAGGAAACCCCATTATATGCAAAAATCGACAGCGTAAATCCCAGCTCCCCCGGATAGTAGGAAAACAACAAGACGCCCAAACTCGCACGCAAACTAGCAGATTTATCCGATAGATTAAACTACAGCAGTTACACTCCCAGATCAAGAACAAAGGAAAAAGCAAAAAGTTTTATGCTAAATAGACTGGCAAGTAATCCGTTTTTCTCCATCTTCTCAAAAACATACAAAGGGAAAAACTCAGTTATATCCTCTCCCGCTCCCAACCGGACTGGTGCGCGGGATGGTATGCTAAATTCGGTTGTCCAATCATTTCCGGACTCTTCATCTCCGGACTCCCGGCTTCCCACTTAGCGAACTGTTCGTTCTCGCCGTGTCCCTTTGATGCGTTTGTGTTCACCGGGAATCGCGCAGGTTTGTCAGCCCTCAGGGAAGAGGAGCGCGTGGTACTTGATGTGAGAGAACGGTAAAACTCAGATTTCGTGCGGTGGATGGGCAGAACGGAATCATTGTGGCCCATTATGAAGGATCTGAAGCCCCTGTTGTTCTTCTTTTTATCGTAGTCGTCGCTGTTTCTGTTGGATATGGCGTCAAGGTCGATAGCGCCGTGGGTTCGGATGTGTCGGGCTGTGACGCCTTGTTTTTTGACGCGGTAAATGAAGTTCTGTGGGTTTAGTTAGTTTTTTTATTGAGATAAGATGTAATTTAAAATGCTTTTTTTTTACCGTGATAATGTTAATGAATCCGAAGACTATGATGACAATGCCGGCGGCAATGACGATTCGCCAGAAGGCAATACCCAGGATTTCTGAGGCCATGTCTTCTCTGTTCAGACAACCTAGAGTCATTATGCCGAGGAGAACCATTGTGATTCCGAGAGCGAGGAAGCCTGATTCCGAACTGAAAACAGGCCAGTGACTGGCAAAGTACACGGGGAATAAGTTTACTTCGGTGAGAATGAGGAAGACTATCCTTATCGTCAGGCTATGACACGAGAGAATGAATTTAGCCAGGGTGAAGAAACTACGACTTACTGCTGATAAATGTGGATATCACATTTGTCATCGCATCGAAAACGAAAAAATTGCTGACGAGGGAAGTCTTGACCAGCATGACTGTACAGGCAGCGATGACAGATAGGAGACAGATTATGTTTAAGACACGAATGGCGTTTAGAATGATATATCCTGGGCCAGCCAGGGATCGCTTAAACGCCATTTTTCTTTTTTGGCTGATTGCTGGAGGACAAAAAGGACGACTGCTCGATTTGATCGGCTTGGGTTTGAAGGCTCCCGAGCCTTTTAAAAGGAATGCTAGCAATGTGCAAGAGAAAATTCGACGATACCAGCGGGATTCGCAAAGCAGGTCCGAAGCAGGATATTGAGTGGTTGCGTTTGAGCAAGGAGGGATTAAGCAGAAGATAAGAAGAAAGTAGCAGAGTCAGAGACGTCAAGTATTGAAATAATGGAAGTAAGCAGCAGCAGGAGCACTTTTCCTGATTTTGGGAAGGCTATTGAAGATGAATAATAGTAATAATTCAGAGAATTGATGAAAGGAAGTAGAAGTGTTAGTAGAGTAGCAGAGAATTAAACATAATTAATTAAAAGCCGATGTTGCCTTGGAAGGCATCATCCAGTAGAATATAGCACATAAGATCGAGAGAGGACAGTTAATAGAATAGAGAATGGAAATGAATCAAAGAAGGAGTGAGACGATGAAGAAGAGTGAAGAAAAGAAAGAAAACCAGATCAATGGGCGCTGAGCGGAACACAGCGAAGAAGAAAAGAAAAGCCCAAAAAAAAAAATACAAAAAAAAGACGAAGAAGAAGAAGCTTGATGAAGGTTTCTGTTTCATGAAACACAAGTAACGGTGAATACCGAGCAACAGTAGCCATCGACGTCTCTTTCCTGTAATTACTAGATTCTACACATTAGAGACCAGTCACTGGCCGGCCCACACTGTGTTGATCATTATTTAATACACCCCGTTTTGTTATATTTGAGGACCCAGATATGGGGTGGAGGATCCTTTTAGTGACCTCATTGGCGCCAGCTTATTTTAAGGCACCCATTCACTAAGAACGGTCCAGGGCGGGGGAGAGTAGGAGAACAAGAATGTCATGTTTCATGAGATCCCTCCGCAAGCCCAGAATATTGGGCAGCATGAATTGGAGCTGTAGAAGCCCTGCCCGCTAGCACCACGACATCCTCAGGCGACATGGGAGGGAGTGGACAGCAGCGACAGTTACCGATGGAGCGAGTTTGCAGCGATGAAGGTTGGATGAAACAAATGTTGAAGGAATGTTGTTGTTTCGGAGGGGAACAGAGCCGCTTGATTGGTCAGCAGCAGAGCTTTTACCCGCCAGGGGAGTGGTCACGTGGGAGCTGCCAGCGCCTAGGGAGCTAGAGAAGCTGGAGCGGTGGGCAACAAAGTGAGCAAAGTTGATAGAATAGGAATCATGGGGGATTTATTTTTGCATAGATGAAAGTGCCAGCAGTAACTAAACATAGAAGCAACCTGATTCGGCTTCTTCCAAGTATCTACCTGTTGTTATTTCGAGCTTGGTACTTCGAAGCCTCTTTGTCCATAGATTTGGATCAAATGTTCTTTGTACCTGGAACTTATCCATAAGTTAACTAAGTTACATAACTAGTTAACTAACTAACTAGTTAACTTAACTAACTAGGTACCTTAGTTAACGTAATTCCACACCAAGCGGGCCACCACACTGAGCAGACCACCAAAATCAGCACATCCCAACTGACTAGATTTTAATTCAAATATCTCAACACCACAATACTCAATTAAATTAAATTAAATTACATGCAGTTGAGAACATCTTAATCTTGTATGCTCAAGAGTATTGCAATTGCTGCAGTGTGGTTAAGCTCATACACATAATATTGACTCAGAAAATGATAACTTATAGAGTTGAATAACTCTCTATTCAACAGATACAGCAGAGGAAATAATAAGATTCTGAGCTTTATTTCTAGTTAGACCCTTTGCATGTTGAATTTGATGTCTAAATCTATTCTGCTTTTACTTCTCTATCTCATTTGTGTTGAATATATTCTGATATTGCTTTCTCATAATAGTGATATTGATTATATCATATTTATAAGTTTTGATAATTTGATTAAAACTTTTTATTAAATCTTAATACTGCTGATCTTTCTTTGTAAGACTATTAATTTTATTTATCTGCTTCTGCAATTGCTGTGAATTACGAAATATTTGAAGTATTTAAAATAATATATTAAATCTACTAGATGATAATGTAGAAATGCAAAGTTGAATATTCAGCTGCTGAATAACATAGTTAGACTGAAATAACACTATTTCAGTAGTTCTGAAGTCACTTTAAATAGTTTGAACTTTGAAGACTCACTATAAAATAAACATCTAAAAAGTCAAATTTCTTAATAATATTAATTTTAATTCATATTTATTATTGAACTAGACTTCTATATACTCACTTTAGAACTATAAAAATACTTACATCTAGTGACTGTAAAAGATGTGATGAATAAGATGATATACAGTATATAATAATTTCATTATTTTTACAGATTTAATCAAACTCTAAAGTAAAATAACTATTATTTTTATTCAAAATAAAAAGAATATAAAAGTTAATTTGATATAACTTTACTTTTAAAATAAATACTTATATAATTTATTTAAAATATATTTTATTTATAATTCAGTTATTAGAACTGATATCAAGTCTTCAGTCTACAGAATGATTTTTAAATCATTTCTTCAGTAGATTGTAATCTTTAAGAATGATATATAATAATAAAGCTTATTTTAATATATTGATTAATTTAATTATAATAACTCATTCTTAATTTTCAGACTGTAGTAGCTTAGCTCAGTTATAATACTCATTATTAATAATAATCTTAGTAGTTGTATAGAGTTTTATTGTAAAATTAGTTTTATCAAAGTTGTATATATCTTTTGATAAAATCTTATACTCAGCAATTATATTTCTCAAGATATTAAATCAGCTCTGAATAATTTTTATACTTTTATATTTAATTTGATCATGATTGTAATGTTAAAACTCTCTATACTAGCTTCTTGTCCTCATACTGCTTATCATACTACTTATCAAAGTACTTTAAAATCAGATCTTTTAGGTTCTCACACTCACTTACTAAAGCACTTATTTTTATATTGCTTATCAAAGTACTTTAAAATCAGTACCTTCTATAGTATCAATATCATTTTAAAATTTAGTATTCAGAATCAGCATAGATTAGCACTTTTCAAAAATTAATCCTTTAGTATTAGTATTTTTTAAAGAATAGAATCAACACTTTATAAAAATTCAAATTACTATATTCTTAAATCTCTATTTTATAAAAGATTAAAAATAAAATCTATTACTATTTATTTATATATATAAATACTCTAAATTTTTAAAGTTCTTTTGAGAGATTCAATGATTAGCTACTATTCAATTCTATATATATATTTCATTTATTACTATTTTTTTTTCTCCATAGCACTTATAGTGCCTATATACCTACCCTCTTACAATTTTAGTTATAGAGCTTTTCATACTTCCTTTTGATATTTAATTTATCTACTTAAATATCTTCATAATTTCTAACTACTTTAATAAAGATTACCTGTAAGTCTATAACAATGAGTTTAAAATGTAATCTACAAGCTGACACTTCACATGTAACATTCAATGAAGAAATACATATAGAAGAAACTCTCTATGAACAATCATCAAGTCTGACTTCAGAAAGAAACACTGAAGCACTTATTATATTAGTTGATGAAGAGATTCAGATAGTTCAACAAGAGCAAAAATAGTAAGAGATATATAAAAAAATTCTTAAATTATAATAATAAGTCAATACTTTTAGTATAAAACTTCAAATCTTTAAAAGTAAGCAGTATAGAGCAGAGTCAACAGATCATACTATTAGGTCAATTCTACTCTTTTCAAGCCTTATCTTGCGTCAATTTGAAAACTTTTAAATAAGTTTAAGACAAAAAATCTCAAGGAACTAGAAGACTTTATCAAGTCTTATCTTTTATGTCTATCAAAGATATTACTTTGAGAATGATGATAAATATAAAATTCTTAAAATAGCAATATATTTTGATACTAAACTGCAATAGAAATGATAATAATACTATATTAAACTGAAGACATCAATTACTTGAGATGAATTTTATAACTGGATTCATACTAAGATCATTGACCCAGACAAAACAAGTCAAGACTATGAGTTGAAGTATCAAATATTGAGATAATTTGAAGATGAAATTATTCATAATTTTATGTTCAATTTTCAGTCAATTGAGAATTATCTTCTTGAGAAATATAGTGATTATCAGTGAAAGATGTATTTATTTGACAATATTTTATTATCTCTTTATGCAGAATTTGAGAAATATGCAGTCAAGCTGTAAGATCTCTTCTATAATACTTTTATCATAAAATTAATTATTGTAAAGAGCAATATTTTAAAGACTATCATATCAGTAAGTGCAACTATATAATAAAAGAGTATTACTTGCAGAAAAAATTCAAATGATGATACATCAATAGTACTGAAAAAAAAAATTAGAAATATAAAAAGTGCTCTGACAATTAATATAATATTCACTGAAGCTTTACACACTATAATACAGACTACAAGACTCAGAAGAACAAGTTTATTGAAGATAAATTCTCAACTTCAAAGTCTTTACCAAAGCTTTCTTTTAAATCAAATTTAAAAGAGGTAAAAAATGAATAAAAAGTGTCATTCTTGCTGCAATAACAACTTTTAATATACTCAAAAGTCAGTAATCACTAAGTTTATCCTTTCTTTTTTTTGTCTGAATTTCAACACTCACAGAAGACATATCAATTCTCATCCTTATAGATTCTAAAACTTAGACAAGTTTTATCAGTGAATTTTGAGTCAAATCATACAAATTGCAATCAACAGAACATATATCATATAGAATAAAAAGATTTAATGATCATCAAATACACTTATTTAAAATCATCAATCTAGAAATAAAAGTCTCAGATAGTAAAAAAACTATAGTTAAAGAATTTCATTTCTTTTATATTATCAAACTTTCAGATTATGATATGATACTAGAATTTCTCTAGCTCAAACAGCTCAATTCTCTCATTGATTAAAAAGATAAAGAATTCTATTTTCATCAAATATCAAATAATCAAGAGATAGCCTTAAATGCAACAGATACTACTAATGAATTATTCATTAATACTTCTAACTATGTACTTACAATAGTATTTATCTTATTCTCATAGACCTCTGAATTTTTTTATGAAATCTCAACACTGTTAAAAGTCAGCTTACTTGTAAATACAGCTTTCATCAATGACTTACTCAACTATAAATATTATCTATATTTATACTTATAGTATCTTTGATATTTCTGAAAATTATATTTCAGATACAGAAGCTCTTTTCACAAGTTGATATTGATCAACTTTTTATTATCTATTTGAAGTTAAATAAAAGCTATTTACAGTCTTTTATTCATAAATAGATGATTAAACTGAACATCAAAATCAGATACTGAAGTATTATCTTTGATACTTTATAAATTTCTATCAGAATTTTGAAGTAGATAACTATCTTTAGTATAGTTTATCTATAACAATTTATGACATAGCTCAATCAATGAAGTTTCAGCTCATGTACTTCTCAGCTACAGATTTGCTCTTCAAATTAATGTCAGTAATTTACTTTATTCAAGCTCAATTAAGGCAATTAACCAGGTTAAAGAAATATAAATAATATAGAAAAAGATTCAAAAACAACTGAAGAAGATTAATACTGCACAAAAAATGTACTATGACTTCAAACACAATGCAAAGTGCTTTCATATGAGGAACTGAGTACTTCTCAATACAAAGAATTTTTGCATACTCTGTCTTATTAGAAAATTGAATAATAAATTTATTGATTCTTTTCAAATTATTGAATTTTAAAATATGCAAATATATATACTTTCTCTTTCATACTCAATGTACAACATTCACTCTGTTTTTTATATCTCACTGCTTGAATCTTATAAAATGAGAGATAATACTATTTCATCTCCAGCATCAAAGCTAGTGAATGATAAGAAAAAATTTTAAGTTGAAAAGATATTAAAGAAAGAGAAATATTAGAGTAAAGAATGATACTGTATATGCTGAAAAAGCTATAAATCTTCTGATGATATATGAGAATATTTTGAAAATATTCAAGAGACTGAAATATTTAATATTTTTGAACAATAGAAATTACAGCAATAAGTGTATCAGACTTACTCTGAGAAGTGCATCAAACACTAATTCTCTCTCACATATATACTTTTTTCACTACTTTTTCTCAAATGAGTTTTTTATTTATATGATTTTAATGAGACAAACAAGGCATTAAAAATTACCAAGTCTTCAGAAAAAGTTTATTTCACTATTGTCTGAACAAGTCAAAAGCTCAAATATATATTTTTAATTTCTCTTGATTTAATTTCTATTCACAATTATCATAGTTATTATACACTACTCAGAAATAGTAATTCTTCCCTCTTCAAGCTCAATACTTTTCTTCTCAGTCAACTCAGAGTTCTTCATCTCATATATAACTTCTTTTTCTACATTCTCTCACTTCTCATTCTCAGTCAACTCAAAGTTCTTCATCTCATATATAACTTCTTTCTCTATATTCTCTCACTTCTCATTCTCAGAGAATGTAATCAGTGCACTTATAGTCTTAATCTGATACTGAGTACAATGAATAATATTAATCAAAACAGCAGTACAAGCTTTCACTAAATAAATAACATGAGAGAAAGCTATCAACACTGTTATCAGACATAGCAGCTTGACTTAATAATATAAGATCTTCACTGACCTCACTCACTTTATAAAGAATAGAAAGTTTTAAAGAGCAAGCAGTCAACTCAACTCAGAAGAGAAAATAAGCTAGACAAATAATTATCAATTATCATAATGAGCAAAGAAGCTAAAGATACACTATACTCACTCAGATATATGACTTATATGCAAGACAGCAAGAACTACAACATTTTCTACAGTGAAGATAATCACACATCATAAATAAACTACTCAGCTTGAGCAAATATCACTTATAGAGAATATCTTTAATATAAAGTCAATCATATAATTAAACAATTATAAACTATGACTTAGTAGATCTGTCAAACTATCATCATATACATAGTGATATCAAATGCACTAAAAAACAGAAGAGCTTACTCAAAGAATGTAGAAATTAATTCTGTCATATTGATAAAAATAAGAAAAAATGAAAAAAACTTCAAGATTAAAGATAGCAGCAACTGCAAGAAATCTATAATGATTCTAATTATAAAATTGTAAAGGAAGAAAAGTTTAAAGAGTAAAAACTACTTTCTCTCTTTATTTTTATAGCAATAAATACTTTTATAATAATCATCTCATATAATTAGTCTTTTAATATCATTGAATAAACACTATAAGTGTTATCTACTATATCAATAAATACTTCACGCCTACACTTCTATATTTAAAATCAACTATATTTCAGAGCTGTTGAGGTCAATGTCTATGAAAAAGAGAGTAGCTGTAAAGGGTTAAGCTCTAAGAACTAGAGGCTAGTCCTTCTATATAACAAGGACGAATTGCTTGAGAAAGGGAAGAAAAGAATGAGATAAGAACTCAAGCTTAAGCAAGCTCATGTAGCATGATCACATGCGCATGTGCAAATGATAGCTATGCTGAGTCAGTCAGTCAGAGCAAATCTAGAGGTTTAATTCTTTATAATACTCTTCTTCTCCCTCTTTGTTGCAGATCTTTACAACTATTTAAAGTCCTCTTTACATCTAATTTTGTCTGCTGAGAGGCCTTTCAAGTGTTCAAGGCCTTCACTTCTTGTAGGAGACTCATGTCATTCCATGTAGACTCAGCTCAACCTACTCATTTAATGAGGTATTGCTTTTTCCTCTGATAGATTTATTCACTCTGAATTTTCTCAATCTCAAACTCAGGTCCTTTCAATGTCTCTATAGCAGGTGGCTGCCAGTCAGTTTGCCTTTGACTAGGTAGAGAATCTGTTATCACAGCATGTAGAAGCTTTACATTAAAGACATTGTGAATGTCAGATGAGATGTTCAGTTGATAAGTATGAAATTCTATCTTTTCTAGCATAGTATATTGATTGTATTTCATGTTCAGCTTCTTGTATGAGTGATTAGTTCTCATGTTCTCTAAGCTCAACCAGATCTTATCTTCAGATTGAAAGCTTGAAGCTGAGTCTCTTCATCTATTCACATATTTCTCTTGAGATTGCTGAGCATCTGTCATTTTTACTTGAGTTCACTTCAACACTTCACAGGTCTTCCTCATATAATCATCTGCAAACTCAATGAGATTATGTGATGTTTCAATGAGGAGTGCATTGACTATATCAATAAAGAAGATGTGGAAAAGATGCATTAAAAAGAATAAGCTCATGTCTGTTGAGGCAGCATTTCTATTATTGATGATCAGCTCTGCTAGAGAGAGTCATTCATGCTAGTCATCCTGTTGAAAGCTAACATACTTGTGTAGATAGATTTTCAGAGTCTGATTCATTTACTCTGTAGCTCTGTCAGTCTCTGAGTGATAGACTGTGAAAAGTCATCTTTTAATGTCTAATTTCTCACACACTCAAGTTCAAAACATGCTTGTGAAACTCAACCCTCAATCTGACACTACTGTCTTAGAGATATCATGTCAAGAAATGATATTGTGAAGAAATACTCTAGTTACTGTCTCTACATCAGTTTTCTTAACTGCTTTTAATATAATCTTCTTGATCAGTCTGTCTATTATAATCATGATATTCATGTATTCTTTAGAGCTCAGTAAGTTCATAATAAAGTTCATAAAAAGCTCCTGTCACATGTGTTCAGGAATGAGAAGAGGCTTAAGCAGTTTCTGATATCAATCTCTTCATGCAGTGTTTGATCTGTAAAGATGGCAGTTCCTGATCATTCTTCTCATATTGATAGCATAGCCTGATCAGTAGAACTCATGTCTTAGAACTCCTGCTGTTTGCTCTCATCCAGGATGACTGATAAGAGGTGAGTCATGAGTCTTGTGCACTAATCTGATTAAAAAAGATTCAAAGTCTAACACTCACTTATGATCTTAAAAGAGAAGCTCTCTGTTCTTGTTTAAAGAGCACTTAGAGATGAAGATCTTAATGCTGAGTTCAGAAGAAAATCTGAATCTTCTCTTACAAAGAATTTGCTTCAGATGCTGTAGAATCTTGTCATTTTTGTGAGTCTTATTTCACTGAGTTTGAAGAGATATCTCAGGTTTCACACTGGCAGCAGTCACTATTAATTTCATTTCAGATGTCAGTACATTAAACTTAAGTAATTGAGCTTGTCTCTGCTTGATTCTCTCATCATCAGCACTCTGTGGCATGTTCTGCTTTCTTTGTAATATGGTGTTTGATTCAGCATTCAACTTCTCTGGCTGGTAATCAATTCTGAAGTTGAATTAATAGAGAATATCTATTCAATATAGCTGTATTTCATTTAGTCTGTATGTAGTCATAAAGTATTCTAGATTTTTATAATCTGTAAGAATCTTGAATTCCTTTACACTTCATAGCTCAGTGTCTCATTTCTTTAAATACTCAATTATCACTAATAACTTCTCATCATGAATCTTGTAGTTGCATTCTGCAGGTGAATGCTTATGAGAGAAGAAAGCAAATGAGTGTAGAATGCTCTGCTCATTATATTGTAGTAGCACTTCTTCTGAGACATAATCTGAGAAGTCTATTTTTAATATAGTCTCATAGTCAGAGTTGAATTGAAGCAGAATTAAAGCAGAGATAAACATTAATTTTAGACACTTAAAAGCTTCCTCAGCCTTGCTTGTCTACAAAAAAGAAATATTCTTGTGTGTAAGAATCATCAGTAAGATCACAATCTTTGAGAAATCCCTGATAAATTATCTATAGAAATTAGCAAAGTCTAAAAATCCTCATACATCTTTAAGAGTAGTAGGTGTTACTCATTTCAAAACAGCTTTAACCTTCTTTGAATTTATTTGTATACCCTTGCCTGCTTCAATGATGAATTCAAGATATTTTGTGCTATTCATCTTGAACTCACTCTTTCTGATGTCTGCCTGCAGGCCTACTTCCCATAGACATATAAGCATCTTTTGTACATGCTTATGATGCTCTCATAAGCTTATTGAGGAAAATATCAAGATGTCATCTAAATAGACCAAGCAGAAGTCATTCAGATATTCATGTAATGCCTAGTTGATATATTTTTGAAATGTGCTCAGAGCATTGGCCAAACCAAAGGATGTAACCAGCCACTCAAATAGCCTGTATCTGATTCTAAAGACTGTCATCCACTCATCACCTTCTGTGATTCAAATCTTGTGAAAAGCTGCAATAATGTCCAGCTTAATGAATCATTTAGCCTGTTCAATTCACTGTAAAGTCTTACTGATTAATGATAGAGGATATCAATCCTTTCAGATGATTTTGTTAAAAGCTTGATAGTTCACACAAAATCTTAGTCCACTCTTATACTTCTTTGTGAATAGTACAGGGGTGGCTGCAGGGGAGTTGCTCACCCTAATAAAACCCTTATCTAGATAATCTGTAAGAGTTTTTCACAAAGCCAGTAGTTCCTCTTGAGATATATTATATAATAGGCCTCAAAGAGATTGTTCTGCACTATTATCAGTCTTTTTAATCAGTTTAATCCTATGATCTCTACCTGAATCACAAAGTGAGGGTAGAGTGTTGGCAGCTTCCTTATCAAATATATTCAAAAACTCATGATAATGTTCAGACAGCTTTTCTCTAGGGTCAATCTTTGATTTCACTTCTAGAGTCTTTTGAATATCAGTCAAACTGACAGCAAAGATCTCAATGTTTCACTTCTCTCAAGTGCTCACAAGCCTAGAGAAGCTTATAGCAGAGATGGGAATCACATCAGTTTTTGCATTTGAACTAGACTCTACCTCTATGCCACTCTCTTCAAATCTCACAATTCTTCAATGAAGGATCACAGTTGTCTTTTGCTGGGCCAGCCAGAGGTCACCTAGATACATATCATGACCATATAATCTATTCACTATGTAGAGAAAGGCCTGTTCAGTTATGTAACTGCCTATATCAATTCAAATGCCAGTTACTATGCTTGTGGAGAGTCTCATGAAGTCTTCAAAGCCAGTCATTTTAACAGAGGGAATTTCAATGCATGAGAGCTTATGCTTATTAATATAGAATTAAGAAATAAGATCATAGATATTACATTCACTGTCTATTATTACTTTAGTCAAAAAGGTATTATCTACTAGAGCATTGACAGTGAAGGGTTTGAATATCATCTTAGATTTAAATCTTCTCCATTGCTTTCTCATAAGCTTCTTATTTCACTCTTTTCAGTATCTTTTGATTGAAGTTACTCTTTTCCTGAATCTTCACTTATATTCACATTGTCGTCATTCAGTACCAGCTCAAGGATCATCTTAGCTATTATAAAAGTGGCAGAGTGTCTGAGAGATTTGAACAGGTAGCTCTTAATTATATGACTTCTAGCTCTGCATCTTAGGCACAGGCCTTGCTCTCTTCATCAATTAACCTCTGTCTGATTTATCAATTTGATGTGGTGAGTACTTGAGGTCACAGCACCAGAAGAGAGATTCATCATATCATCAGTGAAAGCTTGAAGCTGGTTTCATTGGTCAAGAACAATATGACAAAGTAGAGAGTGTGAATTAGATGTTGTATGATCTGAAGAAGATCTGCTCTTGTGATGTTTAGACTACTGTCTTAAAGTCTTAAGCTCAGAGAGTTAATGATCAACTAATCTAAACTTCTTATAGTAATTCTCATAGAGAGACAGTTTTCTTACACTCATCATGCCTTCTCTCAGCTTCATGCTTAGAGCAGATTTTAAATACTTCTTTTTAATGTGATCATCTCATCTGTGACCACCAGCTTCCAGCAGTAGCTGATTAAATTCAGGCAGAAAGTTAAAAAGAGCTCTTCTACCCTGTCATAGATTATTGAGCTTTTGCATAGTCTTTTCCTATCATGCAGAATCACTAAAGAGCATGTATGTTTGCTCTAGTAAGCTCTCTACTGTGAAGTTGATCTTGTTCTTATTATTCTCAACTCAGAGGTAAACTCAAGCTGCTGTCATTTCTTCCAGTCTCAAGTACACATACCAAGCACATTTTTCATTATTATTTAAAGCTTTTCCATTGACTTTAAGTTTTGATTAAAGCTTTAGCTCTCACTAAGAGTAGTGCTTCATATTAGAATCATCATACTTCTCACAGTTCAGTAGTTTGATCTTTGGTCTTCTGATTACAATAAGTGGTTGCAGGTTCAATTGAGAGAGAGTTGATGTCAAAGTGTTCAAAGCTTGTTGTAGATTAGCTATTTCAGCTTGCTGAGCTGCTATTAAATCTTTGTTCTCATGCTGGACCTGTTTCTGCTGTTGAAGAAAGGTCATCTATTGTTGTTCAAAGCTGCTGAGAATGTCCCTGCTCATTGCTTTATGTTGATTCATTTGTGTATTTGTTGTACAAGTCTGTCACTTTATTTTATTCAGCTAGATGTTTTCAATGTTGCTCATTTGTTTGTTAGCATGATTGCTAACCCAGTCTATTCATATATCAGTGCTATTACTGAACTTTATGATGCAGGATTTAAAGCTCTCAATAGTCTATCATATGTCAGCACATTTGCTGAGCTTCATGATACAAGATTAAGGCTCCCAGTAGCTTATCAATGAAAGGAGTGAAGCAATTTGTAATGTAAAGGGTTAAGCTCTAAGAATTAAAGGCTAGTCCTACTATATAACAAGGATGAATTGCTTGAGAAAAGGAAGAAAAGAATAAGATGAGAACTTGAGCTTAAGCAAGCTCACATAGCATGATCATGTGCGCATGTGCAAATGATGGCTAGGCTGAGTCAGCCAGCCAGAGCAAATCTAGTGGTTCAACCTATTATAGTAGCTATAATGTTAAAACTCTCTATACTAGCTCTTTATCCTCACATTGCTTATCATATTACTTATTAAAATACTTTAAAATTAAATTCTCTAAGTTCTCATATTTACTTACTAAAGCACTTATCTTTATACTACTTATCAAAGCACTTTAGAATCAATATCTACTAGAGAATCAGCATCATCTTAAAATTCAGCATTCAGAATCAATACAGATCAGCATTTCTCAAAAATTAGTTCTTTAGCATCAGCACTTTCTGAAGAATAGAATCAGCACTTTATGAAAATTCAGATCACTGTATTACTAAATCCTCATTTCATGAAAGATTAGAGATAAAATTTATTGCTACTTATTCATATATATAAATACTCTAAATCTTTAAAGTTTCTTTGAAAGATTCAGTGATTAGCTATTATTTAATTCTATATATACATTTTATTTATTATTATTCTCTTTCTTTCATAGTGCTTATAATATCTATATATTTATTCTCTTATAATTTTAGTTATAGAGCTTCTCACACTTTCTTTTAATACTTAGTTCATCCATATTAATGTCCTCATAATGATTATAGTATCTGAAATAGCATCTTTAAAGCTCTGTACAGTATTTAATCAGTATTAAAATTCAATTCTTGTTGACTCTGTGACAAATAGTAGTAAAATATTATAATATAATATAATAATTAATCATATTTTTAATTAATATTGATCAAAAAAAATTTCTTATTTAGCTAAATTCAGCACTCATTGAACTAGCCTATCCTCATCAGCAGAAGATAACATATGTGAATTTGCATATAACTTCACACATATAAACAGGTTATAAAATCAATAGATAAAAGTTAAATATAATATATTAAATAATTTTATAGTTTTATAAATTGAAGATATTTCTTGCTTTATAATAGTATTTATTGCAAGTTCAAGTCTTCTCTCTTGCTCTAGAGAATTTGATGTCTTTTTATTCTGAATTGATGATATAATTGCGCGTTGAAATAGATGAGTAGTTAAATTGAAAGATATTTTAAATTGATGATCTGCTCAGTGTGGTGTCTGCTCAATGTGGAATTACATTAGTTAGTTAGATGTCTTAGTCATGGCTTAGTCATGTCACCATTTTTTTCATCTCGCCGTTCTGCATCAGCAGCGGATTCATCCCTTTCTTATTGCGAGCACCGTCCAACGGGTAACCACTAACCCTTAATTTTCTCTGCTGTCTATAGTGGTTGTATTTTATCTGAATAGTGCATTTCGCCCGTCCTGCTTCCGGCATCATGGCCCGTGGAAACCAGCGTGAGAAGGCCCGCGAGAAGACCCAGAAGGAAGCAGCTCAACAGGTAAATGACCCACTGATCCCTCGCGCTGTCGATTATCTATCCATGAAGCATCCTATTACAAAGCATCCAGCTAACATGTGTCCGTCATTTTTTCCCACAACAGAAAAAGAAAAATACCCAGTCTGGCACGGAGTTTGCTCGGACAAAGGAGGCCCAGGCAGCCATTATGCGCCAGAAGCAAGAAACTGGTATGTCTCCTTCGATTCCAACATGCTTGCTGAAACATGCAATATATCAGATTGATCCTATCTCGAACCATGTGTTATATTCTGATTATCATTATAATCTACCACTGTTTGTACCTCTCTCAATCCTCTATTAGTTTTTCTGGATGGTCTTCCCTTCGTCTTCATGGGACATATTTTCTTTTTGTCGATTGTTAATACAAGATTAAAGTCGAAGAAACTAACCTTCCTGATAAAATAGCAAACGCCAAAAAAGCCGCTGAGGCAGCCAAGAAGAAGTAAATCTACACAGCTCCCTGAAACTCATCTCAAAAATCCAATATAGATTGCGAATGGGTGAGGTGGAACACTTCAAAACAACCTGCTTATCCGGGATTGATTTGTCTCTTGAGCACGGTCAATAATGATATATATAATTGTTCCACCACAAATCTTCTCTACCCTGAGATCAGACAAGGCCGGTTGATAACAGGATGCAATCTACTGAATATGGGAAGAAGTGCTGGCGGGCGGGAGACTGAAAGTGCAAATAAACAGAATCATTTCCTGAGCTAAAGGCGGAAAGTTGTGTAGTTTCTTTGGTTTTGGAAAGGATCATGAGGGATATTGTTCTTTGTCACTGTTGTTTTAATTTTTACATGAACTTATATGAAACTTAGGTTGGGTTTTGTGTCTCCTTTTATTTTCAAATTTAGCGAAGGCGAGGTCTATTTCAACTATAAGAACTTTATGAAAACATCTTCCCAGTTATCCGGTTTCCTTTGCTGTTGAGTCTTTCAAATTGATGGGCATGTCTACCAGTGATCTTAGTTTCTTTTGAAGGATTACCACCCCTTTGAGAAATTGCTGAACTACTATCCCAACTTGTTTTGTGCATCTGCTTTTGGTTCCAGTTCATGGTTTCAGCGATATTTCATATGCTGTTGACGATTTTAATTCCCTTCCACAGTTTGCAAAACATCCCGGCTTCGCTTTTCCTATTTTTACCCCCAATAACATGTCGATAATTCCCAATCAAATATTATTCATATGCCCCTTTCTTCCATAAACTTGATGCCCGGGTTTTAATTGATTTCTGAACTCCACCCGTTATCTATAACTGCTGTAGTTGTAGTGACATTCCAATTCAGGCCGCTTTCATTCTACTAACCCACCTCTTCCACCGCTTATCAGAAATCGAGGAAACAGACATGGCAACAGTTACCCCATCTGTGTCAACAGGCCCACCACCTACACTCGAAGACCGTTGCCCCGAACCTCGACTCGGAGACCAACTCCCCATAATCCAATCCACATCGATCCCAAAACTGCCCGCAGCAAGGTCAACAAAGATCCACAATCCCTCCCCATCCCATCGAACATCCATACCAAGACGCGCAGTTTTCTCCACGACTACCTCCCTTAATATTCTCACATCATCGTCATCGTCATCACCCACTGCCTCAAGCAACCAAAGCAAAAAGCTCCACGCAGAAATATCCCGCCGATGCGAATATGTCATGCACCATGAATGCACCGACTCAACAGCCATCCGTGCCAAATGACATAACAGTATTGGTTGTTGAATGGTTGCTCCAGCAGGCCACCGGGCAAGCCCGAGCGCATCAGCAAACAGGCCCAGAAATTCGCGCAGGTAGCTGAAGGCGTAGTAATTCTTCGGATGGTGGGTTCCCGCTTGCAGCACGACGGAGATTTCGTAGTTTAGGATTTGATTTACTGCTGCAGCAACATCGATGCTGTGAGGGGATTCCAGCTTCGCAACGCCGCCGTCAGCGTCATAATGCGGTAGATGGTGCGAGCCTTCGAAGACGGAGATAGGATTATCAGGGCAGAGGTTGAAGAGCTGTGTAATGGTCCATTTCCGGTGGTACCAGAGTACGGGGGATTTAGTGTGGCGGTGTAATGGGGAGCGGAGGATTGTGGTGGTAAATGAGATTTCGGTGTGAAGGACGGAGAGGTACTGGTTTATGGAGGGGTTAGAGTTGGAGTTGGGGGTGCATTGCGAATGTGCTTCTTTCAAGGCGCAGAGTCTGCGCTTGCGCCAGTTGCAGGCTGTTAAGTGTTCGGAGTCAACGAGGAGGAGGATTTCTGTTTGGAGGAGGAGTGTTTGGGAAGAGAAGTCATCGTTGAAGGAGGAATTGGGGTTAGCGCTGGGGGAGGGTTGAAGGGGATTGCCCTGTTGTATTGGCGTCTCTGGCGCATTACATCCTTGACTGCTGTTAGGTTTTGAGAGATGAGACTGTGACTGCGACTGTCCTGCAGTTCTCTTGAGCCGTGGCTGCTGTGGGGGAAGAGAGAAAAATATTTGCCGGGCCTTTATGAAACATTGCACGAGGGCTTTCTTGCTGATTCCGATCTCCGCACCCTCGTGGAGTAAGTCGCCGAAGCCCTCGGGAAGGAAATGGATGTCAAATATCTGGTTATTTCTGGCCGCCAGAAACTTGGTTAGTGTCCCGTGGTAGTCTTCAGGCGAGCCCATCTGAATATTAGTGGATATATCTTCATAAACTGCTGTTCAGGGTGTTTGTTGGATGCAGAGGTGAAGGTGCGGGGAGCCATTGAGAATCAAACGCAAATAAAGACAAGCAGTGCAAACGGTGCAAATATTCATCTCGCCCCAACCGCATTCATTATAGTTAAGTTAATATGTTCAGCAAAAACAACAACTGGCCAACTCTAGAGGAAAACGTCACAACTCTCTCCCTGCATACCTAGCAGATATATCTTACGTACTACACCCCTTTGTGGGAGAATACACTCATTGTAACTATGAATGCCTGATCCAGAAAACTTTGCAAAAACACACCATACCCTATCCTGCCTTTACGCCAATGCTAAATCCCGAACATACTGTTCTTCTATGCAACACAGTCGAGGCCTCCACACTGAATCACTCCCTTAACGAACGACATGATGCATGAAACCAAAATGCCCTCTCTACTCATCAGCGTTCTATTCCTTCATATTGCCATTTACATTATCAATACTATTGGAGCTTCTACAATTGATAGCCTGGTATGAGACTCCTCAGCCCGCCGATACCTTGACTCTCGGTTGCCCCACTCCTCCCAATCTGTCCGGAAGGGATGGTAATACATGAAATCTACATCTACTCCGTAATAACCACAAGTGTAACGTTCATCTTTACAGCTATGGCTCATCTACACGAAACTACCAACCAGCGCATCCTGCATGGCCAGAGAACAGCACCAGATGAAACTGGAAGTAGTGCAACTGAAGCGCGAAATGAACGCAACAAGCTCACAGGACGAGTTTGCGAAATGGGCCAAATTACGACGACGCCATGATAAGGCGTTAGAGGAGTATGAAGTTAAAAGTATGTTCTTTTTATATGGAGATCGTATCCCACTCGAATCCTTACATCGGGAGACCCGCGTGCATGTTGAAATGGAGAGGAAAATTAGTTGCTGGATGCTGTTAAATCATCCATCCACCAAACACGGTAATGCTAATCTGCGAAATAACGAAACAGACAAACAATTCAGCCGATTCAAATCTTTGTTCGACGTCGCTGTCAAAGCCCTCCGCTGGGCAGGGACCTCCGGGTTAATACTCCTCCTCCAGTTCTGGTTCTCCAAGACGCCGATTTTCACATTACCTCCCAGCTGGATTCCATGGCAGGTCGAGTGGGTATTGTCATTCCCCCGCGCACCGATGGGAACTGTGAGTATACAAGTCTGGGGTGGTGCCTGTGCTGTGATGGTTGCTTTGGTAGGCGAGGCGATCGGGGCTACAGTGAGATATTTATATGGATCTAAGGACTCAATGGAAGCGATAAAGGTTGGCGCTGGTGCGGTAGAGAAAGAAAAGAAGAGACAATGAGCGGGATGGCTATGACAAATACGATGGCTTTCATTTTGCCATGTGCCAAGTAAATACAAGATGAAATTCATGTCTGATATCACTGTGAAACTAGTAAGATTCATTGTTAAAATATATATATATATATATATTTGAAGCAAGCAAAATCATATTGTACATTATTAATTATACCTCCATATATATGTCCATCAGATATATTTTTAAATCATTTGAGTCTTCAACAGCTCTTTGAGCCTCAGTGCTTGACTCTATGATACGCATCATCACTTGAACCTCAACAAAATACCCCACACCCACCCTCACATTCTCCCACATAAAACGAGCAAAGTAATAAATAAAAAATGAGACAAGTCTGGCCCATCCGACAAGGCTTCTGTGATGAGAATCCCGCCAAAAGGAGAATAAACGCAGAACCTCACCACCGCTTTCCATAAGCTACAGACCTTTGGCATTAAAAGGGGGTAAAAGAAGTGAACTCCTCGCCTCAAGAATAAGCCCCATCGAGTTACTCAAAAATCACACACACACCCTGTTAAAGGCGTATACACAAAAAATGAGCAATCGCATGACTATCCAACCACGACGAATAGCAACCAATCCCCGCCAGCAAAAACTGGCCCATCCAATCCAGCCACCATTGTTACCTCTGCAGAAATCGAAACTTCTGCAAAGTCGGGATGGAAAGGGGAGGTCTTCCTCCTTAAAAAAAAGAAAAGAAGAAGGGAGTGGCATTAAGCCGCAATGAAATATGCTTCTATGGCGGCGCGTTTCCGCATTGCCTGGCTTTTTGCTAACAAAAAGAACCCCGTGGGTTTTAATCCAGAGGGCGCAGGGTGTCCGGGGACTTTCTCCCAAAGCTAGAAGGTGTGGTTTGAAGAAGGCCCTAAGAAATGCTTTCTTCTGTGCGTAAGCTTTGAATGCGATTCTTTGAGCGAGGAGTTGAAGAAGAGGAGGAGAAAAAAAAAAAAAAAAAAAAAGAAGCGGAATGAAGGCTCAAATATTCAGATTATAATTTTTGTGGTTGGATGGGGCTAGAGCGGATGAAGTTAGCCTGTGTATCATGTGATATAACTCAGCAGGAGTGGAGATCAAGGGAATTAAGCGTGCGGAAAATAGTGTGGAGACTTCATAAGCCAGACAAGATCAGTCTTCTCAATTGTTGCATTAAAGCTACGTCCTGATGTAGTGTGAAAAGTCCGGCTCAGCTCACTATCTCAAGTTTGCTTGGATATTCCCAAAGGCTGTAGGGAAAATGCGAAACAAGAGTTAGTTAGGCTTGAAACGGAGAAAAGAGAGGGAAAACGGTAAGGTATTCATATCCTCAAAATTCACGTACAAGAACATCGAATATATTAAAAGTAAAAAATGAAGAAAAAGGAAAAGAACACGCCCGTCATCCATATAAACAAGGGTCAATCGTCAACAAGAAAATCGGCCACGACTACTCCAACCTATGCATTGCTCTTCTTCTCCGACCTCCTTGCTGCTGCTGCTGCAAGACTAGCCTTGATCTTCTTTTCCTTTCCCGGCTTCTCGGGGGTATCTACCTTGACCTTCTTATCCTTCGGTGAAGCTTTACCATCCTTCTTCTGCTCCACATCTTTCGTCTTCTTCCCCTCCTTTACATCCTTTACAGGGGTATCCTTCTTCTCCGCCTTCTTCTCCTTCTTGTCCTTCTTTGCTTTAATTGGCGCAGGCTTCACCTCTTCTACAACTCCAGATACCAGCTCAGCCTTCTCCGCCTCCTTCTGTGAAGCCTCAATTGCAGCCGGCTCTTCAGCGCCCTCTACCTCCCCCTGTCCCTTCCCCTCAACGTCACGAACAACAACAACCTCCTCAACACCCTTCAACACCGGCATCTCAAACTCATACCCAAGTTCCTTCATCTTTTCAACCCTAGCCACCCTCCTAGTCTCCTCCTGCTTAATCTTCCTCGCCCACTGCTCTTTCGTCTTTCCTGCATCCAACCTGCGCCTCTCAATAGCGTTCCATGGCGTCTTCTTGAACCGTCTATTCGCCCCCTTCCACAGCTGCGGATGCACATTTTCCTGCGGCACGAACTTGCATTTTAAAATATGTCCAAACATGAGATAGTTGTCCATTGTATCAGCGACAATTTGCGCGACGGAGGATGACGCGAACTCGATGAAGGCGAAATGCTTAGAGCGGCCTGTGGTGCGGTTACGGGATAGGCGGAGGCGGGTGATGGGCCCAAATTGGGAGAAGTAGGCGCGCATTTCGTGCTCGTAGAAACCGTGCGGAACTCGGCTGTAGTTCACAGATCATTAGGGGAAAAAAAAATAAAATTAGAATATTTTCCACCCTGTGGAAATGAATGAGCGAACTTACCCAACGTAGATGGTACCTGGTTCCTGCGTTTCTGTGCCTGTTTTCTTCATCTTACGCAGTCTCCGCTTCAGCTGCTTCGCATCTGGGATGGCGGGGATCTTCTTTCCAGGAGCAAATCCTTCGTCACCAGATACATCTTCATCACCGCTGCTTTCAAACCCTTGGATCAAAGCAGCCGTCTGGTCATCATCATCATTGTCTTCTTCCGCTGCGCTTCCCTCATTCTCATCGTCTGCAATTTGCGTGTGAATTTCCTTGGAAGGCTTTATGTCAATTTTACTCTTTTTGCTAACTTTTGAAGTGCTCAAAATTTCCTTTTCAGTGTCGACATTTGTCGCAGCCTGTTTAGTGGAAGATGCGGAAGCAGTATGAGCCTCAGCTCCCTTCTTTGACTTCTTCTTGCTAGGTTTTCCAAGGTCTTTATTGATGGGCTTTGTTGCGATAGGAGAAGACATGACTGGCTTTTTCTTGCTTTCCTCGCGATCACCTTCTTCTTCTTCTTCACTCAAAAAGTCCGCCGCTCGTTTCCGCGGCCGGATCTGTCTTGCGGGTGCACTGGTAACTTTCACCGGAACAGCCTTGGGAGAATCGCCATTGGTAGCCTCTGCGGATTTGGACTTCTTCAAGATTGGCTTTGGTACATTCTCATTCTCATGAGTTTTAGCCGGTTTAGACACTGACTTTTTAGACTTTTTCGAGGGCGGGTCCGCGGGTGTTGGGGCAGAGGTAACCGCAGCTACGGAAACACGATGTCAGTGCTAAAAAAAAAAAATAAAAAAAAATAAAATAACAAGTAACAATAGAATAGGAGTAGACAGCAACTAGGAAACTAACCCTTGCGTTTCTTGTCCTTCTTCTCTACGGCCATTGTGTCAAATGTTAGGGGAATTCGGTCTCGATTGAGACCCCAAGAGCTGTGTTAGTTTGGTGGGATACGTTTGAAATATAATTTTTGGTTTTTTTTTTTTTTTTTTTTTTTTTTTTTTTTTTTTCAATTTTACATAGTTATTTAATGCCAAGACATCGTCGGCTGGCTGGTTTGACTTTTCCTTTAACACCAAACTCAACACAGTTAGTGTGGATTAGCTTTGCATAGAATAGCTCCAGGAGAAACCACCAATATCAACATTCAAGAACCATATCATACGCAGACGCAACAGTACAATGGGCAAACGAAAACGGTCCAAAAGGAAGCTGCTGACTCAGGAAGAAATATGGGACGATTCTGCCCTGATCCAATCATGGGACGACGCGGTGGAGGAATACAATGTATGTATCTACACAAGTAGACATCATCCCTTAATGCACGTGATGTGATGCGTTCTGACATTGTCGGTTTCAACCAAGCTCTACCACAGCATCCAAGCCAGGGGTGAGAATGTAGACGATGTTCTAAGAGAAGAAGAAGCCAGGGCCCGAGCTGCTGAAGTCGAAGACGGGCAGCAGGCTGTTGGCGAGTCCCAGCCACATGTTGACACTGATGCTGAGCCTGAGCCTGACCAGGGGGTAAATGGCGAAGAGATAGAGATGCAGCCGGTATGTTCACTCTATCATTCTATATTTTTGGTTATTTGAATTGTCTCTCTTTGACATGGAATGTCAGATACTAACTTCTCAATTTGGCCCAGGCCTATACTCATGGAGAACAGGATAAGATGGAGGCTCCCAGCACCCAGACACAACCAGAAGTTAACCATACCGCCAGTGGATGGTTCGCCAATATGCCCCAGCTGGTGGCTCAGGGAGGAGGTGACGCAGCTGGTAAGTTACTACTTCAACGTTACAAAGCGTGGCTGTGCACTTGATCTAATTTGAAATTAACTGACTTGATTAGGTACGGACGAGGGATTGAAAAATCTTATGATGGCATGGTACTATGCGGGCTATTACACGGGCCTCTACGAGGGACAACGACGGTCAAATCAGCGCTCATGATTTATAAACCCCCCCCCCCCCGCCCGCGTTGCCTTCCACTTTTGATTATTATTACGTCTGCATCTGTGCAGGACGTTCGTTGAAGTGCCAAAGCTAAAGGGGCGCCTATCGTATTGTGATTAACCCCGGTTTGGCGGTGTTCCATGCATTCTTGAGACAGGAACAGTTCCAAATCCAGGGCGACCGGGGCTCCGTAAATGGAAATCTATTTATCATTTCCCCTTGGGCTATTACCTGATGCGGAAGAATGGGGAATGTCGGGTCAGATTCCAAGACAAATCAGGAGTAGTGAGTAAAGTTGACGTCCAAGGGTGGATGGGTAGTAGTCATGGACAAAGACTCGGGGGCGGGCAACTGCCATCAAAGTCTGGGAAGCTGGTAGCAAGGGCATGGAAGCGATGGATGACGCTGATGGGGTACTTGGATCATCCAATCCCTTCAACTAATTCAACTAAGTGCAATGACCAGCTGTTCATAGATCTATCTGGAAATGAACAGGACATGTTCTATTCAAATTGCTCAGATGTTGAGTGTTCAGTATAATGGGAGTGTAGACTTTAGGCAGTTAAATATTATCACAGAATCACACCCAAGATTAGTTACAGCTTCTCTTTTACATCTCTTTTGCTTCCGTCTATAGATGGGAGTCAGATGTTCTCTTTTCGTTGTTCGGACATACATTTCAGCTGTTGAAGCTCTGTCCTTGCTTCGATTAGTTAACTAGTCAAATTACAGATGGCTGCATCTGGAACGCACACCATACATCATCTAGCAAAATCCACACCCCAACCCTTTAATTAATCTACCAAGACCCCATCATGAAATTATCAGCATCCTCTAAATCGGTCATTGATTCCATACTATTTGCCATACCGACCCCTCCGGACACTTGCATGGGCGACTACTTGGCTGCACCCCGAAACGTGGAGGCTCTTGCATAGCACTAGTTATGAGACACCAGCCGATACATCTCCAACTTCACCATTGTCAGACCTCACCACATCCGCTTCAGTCCATGCCCGAACGGCGTGAGATGGGAGCATGGACATCCCAAAAGAGTTTCTGGGCGGTTTGACATCGGGATCTATTGGGAAAACCCTTGACGCTCAAATCTCACCTCTCATTCATGCGGGAATTTAAACTATGACTTCTGCCCCTCCTGGAACCTCTGATACTTCTAATTCCTTTCTCCCTCTCTCATTCAAGAATCAAGCGTCTGCATATTTCTCTGTCCTGTTTCTCTAATTATCTTCTTTTTTTGTTCCTTCTTTTTTTTTTTTTTTCAATCCTCCAGGGAGCTCAAAAATTCCATTCATTCACTCAGCTTTTCAATTTCCATTTCACTTTCACGAGCAGGACCTCGTCCGATCATTTATAACACAATATATCTTACGCTTTATTTATTTTTAACCAAACTTGACATCTTAATAATTCTGCTTTGGTTCTTGTTTTCCTTGACGAAGTATACAGGAAAAGGACAAACAAATCTTAAACAATGGCACGATTGCTCGCTTTAACTTCGTTCGTAGCAGCAGCTGCTGCAACCAATCACGCTGGAGAATCACCAGGTCTTCCGTTTGTTCTGGGGTACGGAAGCCACAAGGGTTTGGGTGCCGATATTAATATCGGTCACGGAGGCAAAGATAAAGGCTTCGGAGGCCATAATGACGGTTTTCTCAACGGTGGCCAGCATGGAGGTATCATTGGTGGTGAAGGAAAGGGCGAGTATAAAATTGGTGGTAATGGGCACAAAGGCCAATCCGTCAATGTGATTATCATCACAACCAATGTTGGTGGGGGCGCAAAGCAAGATGTTTGGAACGAGGCTCCAATGCAACGAGGAAAAGAGCATTTTGTGCGTAATCACTAAGACACCCTCCCCCTGGATGCCAATATGTCACTTACCCCATTGTCTCCAATACAGATTACGGTTGGGGGCGATGCTGGTCTTATATTCGAGCCAGATACCATAAACGCTGCCGTCGGGGACATGGTTATCTTTAATTTCATGTCTCAAAACCACACTGTAACGCAGTCCACCTTCACCGAACCATGCTCCAGAATGGCCGCGGGTATCGACTCGGGATTCATGCCAAATCCCAATAATTCCGTGAACCCTGCACCAACTATGGAATTCCAGGTTACGATGCAAGAGCCGGTGTGGATGTTTTGTTCCCAAGGAAAGCACTGCGAGCAAGGGATGGTATTTAGCATCAACCCTACAGCCGAAAAGTCGCATGCCCAGTTCAAAGAGCTCGCCATGGCCGGCGAAGGTGGTGGCGTCAGTGTCAGTGCTGGTGTTGGTGCTAGTGCTGTCCCTCCTTCTCTCCCCGCGGAAACTGGCATCGCCTCTCCACCCATTGTTTCTATCTCTGAATCCATATCTGCTTCTATCCCACTGGCTACACTCGCCACTGGAAATGGGCAGATGGGATCTGGAGATGCTTGCTCTTGCTCATGTCTTTGTGGCATGGCATCGTGGCCTGAGGGAGTCGGCCTTGAAGCCCAGGGAGGCATACCTGGTATGTTTCAATCAATCAAAACGGAATGATACAACTCTAACTAATAAACCCCACGCAGGAACTATCCCCATGGAACGTACTGCGGCCAAGCGGTCTCCTAGGGCCCCCTATTACTAGCCTTCTGAACAGATTTGTCAGATTGCTCTAGCTCCCAAATGATATATGCAAATGAGAGCGAAAAGAAGAGGGGGAAAGATGACCCTGACGCCTCCCCTTTGGTGCATCTTACCGACATGAGTTTCGAGGGAACAAGTGCCAGACAGAGCATTACGTTGGGGAAGAGGTGTGAAATTTCCCTATGGGGAAGGGTGGCAACTTCTCTTCTTCGACTCGATCTGTTTCTGATTCTAATGAGCTAGGAATGCTCCAAATTTTGCCTTCGTTTTGCTTCGTCGATGAGGAGAGTTTCGAGGCGAGAAAAAAAAAAAAAAAGGATATTTCGACCCCTTCTCCCCATCCCATCCTGCAGTTCTCAATTCTTGTAATAGAAAACCCGACGCGTGGCAATTCCCCAAAATTTTCTTACATCCTTCGAAGGTTTCCTTTTTTGCCCTTTCTTTCTTGTTACCACGCATATGTATATATATTTGCATGCGTATGTGTGTGTGTGTGTGTGCGTGTGTGTGTGTGTGTGTGTGTGTGTGTGTGTGTGTGTGTGTATTTTCTGTTATCGCCCATCATTATCGCTCATGAGTCATTATTTATATATTTTCTATCCTGCTCTTGCTAGTTTTCCAATCTCACGATGATGTATTTAATTTACGTTCTATACAAAAAACGCGGCCTGGGTCCTCGTCACTTATATAAGATATTATACTCTTTATACATACATCCTTGTACAATATTTGTCTTACTCGTGCATTGCTACGGGATGATAACCCCCAGAGAGTTACACTGAAATTGGTCCCTTTTCCCCCTTTCCCACATGGAAGACAGTTAGAGAATCAAGTTGTATCCCCGTACACGTACATCTATCTGCTTCCTGGAGGCCGAGTTCTTCACTCAGTTGCCGCTACAATTGCTAAATATCTAATATCTAACACCTGTAATAATTGATAATTACCCCTCCAAATGAAAGAAGTTGAAGACAGGAATGCCATATGAATATTTAATGATGATACTATGTAAATTTCAGGATCATTTATAAATATTATCAAACGAACCCTGAAGGCTGCTCAACGAAACACTATGTATTGAATATCTTGCTCTAGGAATATCTTTGGTGGTGGTGCAGCTAGGAGGGTTAAATTATCTCCACAAATGTCACTGATACAGGTATTTCTTGTAAATGAATGGTATCAAAGGAATATCAGTGAAAGGCAGATAATCAATTTGTTGCTCTCGATAAAGTTATATTATCAACATCGCGAACAACTGTTCAGTATATAACCAAGTAAGAATGTATCTAACTCCGTTTGACACGTCATGCTCCACTGAAAACTCTGAGAAAGAAATAAGGCGACGCAAGACAAGAGAGAAAAACAAAAAGGTAAGAAGTAATTGCTCCTACCTTTTGCAGGATTTTTGTTGTTGGCATGACTTTTGACCTCGAGACATCATTGTGAAGGACGGACGAGACTTCGATGATGCCGTGTTATCCTAGGCCCTACTGGGGGGCGGCGATCATAGCAAGGTATCCTGTGGAATTTATTTAAGGAGCTATTCCCAGGCCTCGGCGAGGGGACCGGGTTATTCGTCATTCGAGGCTAAAAAGCGATGTTAGTTGTTCGCTTTGACCAGGCAGTTAAAGCTGACATTTCCCATCGGTTCCAAGGATCGTTCATAGGAGCTTGAGGCTGAAGGTC